>NW_026996310.1:0-114384 GCF_035044405.1 Drosophila montana | reverse complement strand
ATATATATATACTAGCGGGCATAACCCGGCCTTGCCCGTGGCACGTTTGTTATAAAATCAATGTTTTTAAAAAGCTTTGAAAATGATTTTTAAACTGATCGGACGGGAATCAAACAACTTTTATGCAAATCGGACAAAACTTAAAATTCACCAAAAAAATCCTTGAGATGCATTTTCCACCGAAGGAGTTTCGATTTTGCGAAAAATGTGAAACACGTCTCAAATGATTTTTCCTATAGGTCTTTGTAAATAAATTTGAACACAAAACGTAATCCACCAAATCTTCGACCCCCATTTGCACCAAGAAGGGATGGATTTTTCAAAAAGTGTGAAACACCCCTCAAATGGATTTGAACATAGATCTTTGAAAATGAGTGTGGGGCCGATCGGATGGTAAACAAAAAACTTTCATACAACCGTTTTCCGCCAATTTACCACTGTTGCGGGTGGAATTTCCCAAATCGCTAAATACGTATTCATTAAGTTCTTATGTAGAGCTTTGAAAATAAGTTTGGGGCCGATCGGATCGTAAGCAAAAAACTTTCATACAACCGTTTTCCGCCAATTTACCACTGTTACGGGTAGAATTTCCCGAATCGCAACATGATTTATAGCTTTCTGGTGGTAAAGGTGAGGTGGCGTTATCTATAAAATGAAAGATACTAGATATATGTGTACTTTTCTAGAAGCCAGTTTGGTGAGTCTTCCTCTTATTATTTACCAAAATTGCTCAAAAAACAAAATTTCAATATCGATTTTTATCGATTACTTGAAAACGGAACAAGTTTTCGAATATCGGAAGCAAACTCGATCTGTGCGGGCACCTGGAGGACTACAGCTAAAATTCTCTAGCTCTTATAGGTTCTGAGATCCTTGCGTTCATACATACGGACAGACGGACGGACGGACGGACAGATAGGCGGACATGGCTATGTAAATGTAAAATGTATTCTCTTTAAAAAAGTTTATATAGAAACAGTAGCGCGTCAGTGCTGTTTTGCTTTGATGATGTTCCAATTTAAAGTCAAGTTTTCAGCCCATAGAGTAATGAAAAAACAAAGGAGGCTTTTGGATCAAAAGCTCTTTTTCAAAAAATGTGAAGCAAGATTGTGAGGTTGCAAACACGACACCCGGCTGTCTGCAGCTTCTTCTGCCGATGCCCAAAATTCAATGACAACTTCAGAATATTTTCAACAAGAACCAACAACAAAGAGAATCAAAACAAACGACTCGACAATGAAAGTAGCACACCACAAATTCTGTCCTTGCTTTCCCTTTTTGGTTAGAGGCTACAGTCTATGATCTAAGCTTCTACACTCTTCTAACTCATTGTTGTGTTGTTTCTATGCCTATAATTCGCAATTCATTTAAGGCATATACACACTTCACCTCCCCTTTTAGAGGAATAACGTAATATAATGTAGTTATTTTTGATTGATTGTAATTTTTTGAAAATGTGTAAAAATATTTAAATCTAAAAATATAAAAATTAATTATTAGGAATTTTTTTTGTGTTTAGTTTTGCTCAGCTCGTTTTCGTATATATGTTCCAGGTCTCCTCTTTTCCTGAGGATGTATCATCCTACTTTAGAGGTTGTAATGTTCAATTGCAATCCTCTCATTTCCTGCTCATCAGCTCCCAACAAGCCCCGTCGTTGCTTTCGCAAACGAATCTATTCCTTGCCTAATCAACGTATTCATGCAACCGATTGGTCTTTTTTATATTATCTAAATGAATCGGATGCCTGTTTGCATTCCGGCCTGTTGCTAGTGTCGCGCTCCATGCCCAAAGAGATCGACAGAAATGTTTCTCACAAAGAGCTGGGACATGAACAATGCCACCGCCTGCGTCTATCTGTCCAGCATGCATATTTCGGGCGTACAAAAGAAGCCGGAGGATATGGCAAATGGGGGCGGCAATGCGCCAGCCAGCACACAATTCCAACAAGGTTGCTGTTCGATATGATGCAGTGTCAGCATCATAGGCGAAGTGACCGAAATTGAGCTCGTTGGCCTAGCCTACCCAGCTGTACTGAGGAGTGTTACTTGTTAACTACTCCCCCCTTTGAAGCATGGGCGTCCTCGGCCGTGACAAATGTTGCCACCGCACTTCTGTATGTTACGGGTCTCTCGTCTTTTACCAGAGGAAGATTGAGCCACCGATGAACATGCAGATTCCTATTCCGTAAAGCTAGAAAAAATGTCGTCCGAGATCTGCTGGATGACATGTAGATTCTGCTCATTTAGTCGGTGTTGACTGGGAGGACTTGAGTGAGAGGCTTAATACTGCATCGTTTCCGGCAATGTTCAGCAGCGACGTGGCAATTTGTTCACGGCATTGTCGTGCCAATTGCCGAGTCTTTTGTTTGTGTTTACTCCTACTTCGTATATTCTGTCCTGTCTTGTCTAGTTTTCTCTAGACCGCTGAACGTTTTGTGCCTTTTGTATTCTTGCTCTAATTTGTTCCTGCCAACCTGGTTTGGGACTGAACATTATGTCAATTGGTCTTTTAAGTGACAGAATAAATTGTGAGGTTATACTCGACCGCGGCAAAATTACCTTAGATATATGGTCGATTCCCCTTTCTATCTGTCCGTTTGATGTGATGATCGCCAAGCTCTTGTTTCTTTGGGTGCCTGTTCTACTAAGCTTTTGAACCCTGCACTTAAGAAAAATTTCGTTGGCTAACTTTGTCATTTTGGGAAAATAGTAATCGGACATGACCTGTTTCACATTCTCTTAAGTAGCTCTGTGCGCTCGGTTGTGTTCCGTCGTGCGAATCTAACGCTTTTCGTTACTATTGAAAATGCCCAACACGATATTTTTGCAGAGGCGGAATTTCGAACCTGTGAGGCTCCGAACCAGATTATCGTGAAGGAACGTCAGTGTGGGAAGGTCGCAATGAAGTGCGCTTACCACGTCTTGTTAACCACCGCTTTTACTTCATGTAGCACTGAAACAGTTCAACGGCTTTTCCGTTAATTCGACCGGGACCGGGTCAGGGACGGCTCACTGTGGATAGTGGCTGCATCGGACGCGTCACACTGGTTTTCTAATGCGTTCACGTTTTGTCGCGACAGTGCTTTGCTAAGGCCCAAACGATAGCTAACAGTTATCCCTCATTCGTTGGGTATTTCGTTACGACGTCCATTAATGTTCTAGATATCATAGTTAAAGAACTGCTCCTATCCCATAATCTGACACGTCGGTCGTTAGATCGAACGGTTTCTTATAGTCTGGGTACGTGAGCATGACGTTTTCAGAGGCCAATATGTTTCTGAGCTTGTCGAATGGGTGACTTTGGGGTTCATTGAATTCTATGAGCATTTTCTTAGATCGGTGTTTACTAACTAAGCCGTTTTCACCTTTGAGGATACTAGAGAGCGGCTTTGCAATGAAACCGAAGTCTTGCACAAAACTTCTGTAATAACTAAGCTAAGCCCAAAAATGAAAACCAAAATACTCCTTTATGGCTTGACTTTTTCGAAGTCCGTTCTTTTGGGGTCCGTTCAGTTACAACAAAACCTAGGAATTCTACGCTATTCTTACAAAACTTCGACTTTTCTTGAGCATTGATTGCAGTTCGAAGTGATCTGTGGTCACCTCGACGACATAGACATAGCATGTCTTGCCGATTTGTTCGCGCAGAACGTCATCAATAATCCTCTAAAATATGCTACCTGCATTTTTGAGTCCAAATGACTGTCGACAGAACTCATAGTTCCCTCCGTTAACAGAAAATGAGTTCTTTTCTCGATCGCATTCTGCAAGCAGAATTCCTAGAGTTGCTAAAATCATTGAAATATCTGGCATCGGGTACTTGTCTGGAATAGTCTTTTCGTTTAGCTTATGAAAGTCTATAACCATACGCTATTTTTTATAACTCAACTCATTAGATCCCTTTTTGTATATAACTATATTGGGTTATTATATAGGGATCGTGACTCTCTGATAATGCCGTTCATTAGAAGGTCTTCTATTTCTCGAGCCACGAAGTCGGCTACTCCCATTGCATAGGGATATAGCTTTGAATATATGGGCTAGTTCTCCGTAGTTCGGATTCTGGCTACTACAGATGCGTTATATGGCAGTGTCTCGTTAGAGTCTGCGAAAGCTTTAGCTCTGTTTTCGAGCATTTTAACAAATTTTACCTTTGCGGCCTGTGGTGCGTTAACATTCTTAACTTTGGTTAAATTAACATTTTTACATCTATGGTATTGTATCCTTTCTGATACATTTCCAAATTTAATTTCGTTGGTCCTTAAGCTGATGACAGCGTCTATCTGTGTTAACAGATCTAGACCGATGATACTGTCGAAGGTTGTTAGTGAGTTTAACAAGAAGAATGGGCTGCTTGTGTCAAATATTCTTAACAATCATTTTTGTGTGATATTATTTAAAACGTGAATGGAATGGATCGTGAAGTTGAAATCTACATGGACTACGTTTTTTTATGGCTGGGATGGGCTTGATGTAATTTTGGGAAAATCCCGTGTCGGTTACAATTGGCAGCTCAGATTCTCAGATATATAAGCCTTTTTCTCTAGGCTTCTGCCTTAACTCTCTGCGAAGTGGTTTCCAAGGCGGATGGCAAATTCAGGGCGTCCCCCCTGAATTTCTCGCACATACCATTTGCTAATCGTACGACATGTTGATCTTATTTGTCAACAAAGTGAGCTTTTACTCCACCTGATTGTCGTATTCGAAAAGTGGAAGGCTTCCTAGTCGGATTGGTTGTTTTATGACGTGGAGCGGTCGCTTGTCGCTATATGCGAAATCGAGCCTACTAATAATAGCCCCGAAGTTCAAGGGAGTGTTAAATGAGGCAAGTGCATTATTAACTGAACCCTTGATTTTACTTCTGAGTATGATGATCGTCTGATAGTGGCGAGAACTACCGTCGTATGGTTTGTAAATATCATACGCGACTACTGCTGACAATGGCCAAGTCGCGATTAATTTGAGAGTTTTGATAGTGTAGTATATATACCCAACATATTGTAGTGTATCTATATAAAATATACTTTGCGACACTTTGTCGCAATATACATAACTAAATTTATAAAGCCAACCACACATAAACATGTAAACAATCCAGCGCACTTGAAACTTATATGCAGACCGCTAGAGGCGCTGAGCATGCACTTTGCCGCCAGCGACAGTGGTTACGCTATGTAAATATCTTATGTTTATGCCTTCTGCATAAACATATATACCGAAAAAATAGAATAAGAACTTTATGTATTTAGCCTAAGTTCATTCCATGTAGCAAATAAGAAATCAGGTTCAATAAAGAACTAAAACGAAGCAGAAGCTCCTTCCACAACAAGAAGTTTTACTCAATATACATATATAAGTATAACATTACAATAGACTTGAATTTCAGGCAATGCGTTGTGCGTGCTTTTGAGCTCAAATCGTTTATTTGTCGGCTTAATTCTTCCCTAATGTATCTATCTCTCTGTTCATTCTGCGCCACTTGTTGCGCTAGTTCACTAGACACTGCAGTCTCGACTATCGCACTCAGTTGCGCAATCGCAATTCCCTTTGGACAGTTGTCTTTTTTTTATATGCATATGTATGTAACAGGAAGAAGGAAGCATCTCCAACCCCATAAAGAATAAATTCTTGATCAGCATCAATAGTCGAGTCGATCGAGTTTGCCTCTGATAATCGATCAATTGCCCCATTTCCAAGAAATCGATAAAATTCTCGTAAATTTGAAGAGCTTAAGTCTCCAAATTTGATTTGTTAATTAAAAGAATTTCTGTAAAGATATACACACACTCATTCATGCACGTCTTTATTAAATTCTAAGAACAGCATGGGAGTTGCGATTGTGTTGTATTCTTTGCTGTGTCTTTGTGCTGCCATCTTAATTCGATATGTTTTTACTGTAAGTGAATTGTTGGAATGGCTGTTGAATACAAGTGGTAGCAAGTAGTGTTACGGGTTCGAGTCCTATTGTTTATTAAGGGAACATTTATTTTTTATTACGGCCAAAGAAGGACCAGGGTATCCCTTAGTCGGGAACTCCCGACAAGAGCCGGGTTCGAACTCGCAACTAACCGCACCACTTGCCGCAGCCTCTACTCAAGAGCCACACCAATAATTGAGTTTTAATGACAAAAAAAACCAATTAAAATATCAGCACAGAAAACAATACAATCGCAATTGCAATGCTGTTGATAAAATTCAAAGCAGACGCGCATGAATTTGTGCATGTACATGTATGCAGATATTCTTGGAATTTGCGCTAGCTGCTGCTAGCATGTGCGCACATAACTTTTGTGTTTCTTAACCGATCGTAATGAAAATTTCGACAGTACATCTTATTGTAGAATAGAATATAGAATATTTGTGTATTCTCAAAAAGTCAATTGCATATAAATAGTGGCTCAAATTGATGGGCAATATAAGTTGGATAATTAACTTGATTTATTGCTTTGTGGTGGTAACAAGAAGGTGGTGATAGGTATAAAATGAAAGATACTTGATATATATATAATAGTCTAGAAGCTACATGTCAAGTTTTATGACTCTAGCTCATATTATGCTTCCTTCTACATGTTACACAAAAACATTATACCCTTTTTCCACATTTTCAATGGGTTCAGGGTATAAAAATAGTACCCTCGGTAGGGTTCAAACTCGCAACAGACCGCACTACTTGCCGCCGCCTCTACTCAACAGCCACACAAATAATCGAGGGTTAATGAGAAAAAAAATAATAAAATAGCAACGCAATTACTATGCAGTTGATAGAATTCAATAAAGACGCGCATTATATTTGCAGTCCGTTGCAAATTCTAGCAGGTACAGATATAACGAATTATAACGAGATGTACAGCGGCAATATTTTGCCACAAAAATAAGTATGTACGCAGATTTACAGGGACATGTAGTAAACCATCTGCGACACAGCCCTTTAAACAAATCACACGTCCTCGTGTGTTGTCTTTGAACTACTACTTTTTGTTTGTGTAACGCATAGAAGGAGACATCTCCGACCCCATAAAGTATATATATTCTTGGTCAGTATCAACAGCCGAGTCGATATAGCCATGTCCACCTGTCCGTCCATTCGTCTGTCTGTTTCTATACGAACTAGTCTCTCAGTTTTAAAGCTATCGTCATGAAACTTTGCATGCGTCTCACTTTCCGTCGCACGCAGTACATTGGCTTGAAAACCTGCCCACATTATAGCTTTTTTTCATCATCGTAAGTTGCAGTAACACATGGGGTAATTGTTTATCGTAGTAGTGGTAATCGTCAAAATTCGCTATATTTACTCTTGTTTCTCTTCATTACAGGTATAACACGTAAGTTTTTCATCATACATACATACATATGGAACGGACTACTATATGTTATAGCTGCCATAGGAACGATTTATAAGTTTTACAACAATCCCTACATTTATGCAAAATCTTACCATTCTATCATTTAGCTTCCATAGGAACGATCGGTCGAAAATTAAGTTCTTGTATAAAACACTTTTTTGTTTTTCAAGATATCTTCACCAAACTCGGCATTTAAAGGTTACACAATGCTTTTTACATATATATATATATATATTCAAAAACTAAAATATTTGTTGGCTGGCTCGAGGTCCAGGTTTGTTAAGATAAATAGTGAAAACGATTTTATTTCATATTTTGCTTCCAATATATTTCGGTTGCACATCGGCAAACCGTCTTCAGGGCACTAACACCAAGATACAAAAAACAATTAACAATTAGAATTCATTAAGTTAAAACAATAATTTAAACATATTACATACATAATTGTACACGTCTGCGCTTTTTGATGTGGAGATTGAAACTGAGGCTATTTGGCTGTTTAAAAGGTGTCTGTACAAGTGAACGTAATTTTCTCTGTCTGTCTTGTAGTTTAGTCGTTTGTTGGTTGGTGTGCTAAGTATGTGTAGCTTTTCAAATGTGTGTCGTTTGTTGTAGTGTTGTTCTTGTTGTCAGACTGTTGTTTCATTAAAATTTTGTGTGTGGTTGCTTCTCATACAGTGGGTCATTTGTGCTGTTTTCAGTATATTATAAGTAGACATCAACTTAATTTGAAGTCCGATTTATGTTGACTGATCCTTGTTATACCCTTGCAGAGGGTATTTTAATTTTGTCGTGAAATGTGTAACGCATAGAAGGAGACATCTCCGACCCCATAAAGTATATATATTTTTGATCAGTATCAACAGCCGAGTTGATATAGCCATGTCTGTCTGTCCGTCTGTCTGTTTCTATGCGAACTAGTCTCTCAGTTGTAAAGCTATCTTTATGAAACTTTGCAGAAGTCCCTCTTTCTGTTGCACGCAGTTCCTATGTTAATACCAGCTGGATCGGACCACTATATTATATAGCTGCCATAGGAACGATCGGTCGAAAAGTAGGCTCTGGTATGAAAAACATTTTTGTTTATAAAGATATCCTGATCAAACTTAGCATTTATTAGTTGTACCATGTTCCTCATAAATATGCCAAATCCAATTAAGATCGGACCACTATATCATATAGCTGCCATAGGATCGATCGATCGAAAATAAGTTGTTGTATGGAAAATTTTTTTGTTTATAAAGATATCTTGATCAAACTCGGCATTTATTGTTTTACTATGCTCCTCATATATATGCAAAATCCTTTAAGATCGGACAACTATATCATATAGCTGCCATAGGAACGATCGGTCGAAATTAAGTTGTTGTATGAAAAACTTTTTTGTTTTTCAAGACATCTTAACCATACTCTGTAATTTAACTGTCTTTAACTATTTTCCCTGTGCTTCTTAGATACAGGCAAAGCACTATGAGCATTATGAAAAGGTTGGGTCTGCAAGGGTATTAAATCTTCGACGTGCTGAAGATAGCCCTTCCTTCTCGTTTAACTTCATGTTCAATTTCTTTGTGGTATATTGAGTCCGATATGTTAATCATTCCTTTTATACAGCCCAGTGCTGTATTGATTATCATACTCTTTGGGTGGTTTAAATTGAAGCTGAGTATTTGTCCGCAGGCTATGGGCTTCTTATACCACTTTGTACCTCTGTTTTGTTCGTTATGGCAAAAAGGACATCTTCATATTTGGTCAAAAGTCGTGGTTTAATTGTTAATTTATCTGTAAAATTGTCCAACAGTTCCTCCATTACTATATCTGCGATTGCTGGATAGGCAGGTGATCCCATTGGCATTCCATTTAGTTGTGTGTATATTTTGTCTTCGTATTTAAAATATCGGTTTTCCTGAATGTCCATAATAGTTGTTTTGCCAATTTGGTCCATTTTTGTCTTATTGGTGAACAAGGATACTACGTCAAATTACCGCTGTACCGCCGTTGCTGTAGTTATCTTATTTCTTTCGTTCTTTGAAATAAGACCTATCCTGAATAATTGTGCCACGAAGTTGTTGTATTCTTGTCTGTAGTCTTGATGTCGGATCCTGTCTTAGTGTTCTATACGCGCAAAAGTCGTCTTAAATATTTGTCCATTTTTTTATAATCATCCACATCCATTGCTACGGTTTTGTTACCCTTATCCGACGATAGAATTTTAATATTTTTATTTGCTTTCAAGAATTTACGTGTCTGTTCCAAAAAAGCGCATACGTGTAAAATAATGTATGTAATATGTTCAAATTATTGTTTTAACTTAATGTATTCTAATTGTTAATTGTTTTTTATATGTTGGTGCTAGTGCCCTGAAGACGGTTTGCCGATGTGCAACCGAAATATATTGGAAGTAAAATATGAAATAAAATTGTTTTCACTGTTTATCTTAACAAACAAATATTATAAATATGGAAAGGTCGCCAAAACCATCACAATATATTAAAAATCTTGTATATACTGGAACATTATATCATAGAGCTGCCATAGGAACGATCTGTCGAAAATGCAAATATATTTGTTTTTCAAGATATCTTAACCACACTCGGCATTAACTATTTTCCCGTTGCTTCTTAGATACGAGCAAAGCATTATGAGCATTATGAAAGGTTCGTTCTGCTAGGGTAATAAAACTTCGGCGTGCCAAAAAGAGACCTTCTTTCTCGTTTTCTCTATTTTTGCCTTTCTTCCTTAATTTTTTATGCTTCTTTGTCTTCCAATTATTATTCACAAACTTAGAATACCTTGACCAAACATCAGATCTAATTAATTTCATAACATTAATTTATCTTTTTCAATTCAAGTTTTCTTTTTTTTCCTGAAATTCAATTTAAAAAAAAAACATAGTACATACCTAAACTTAAGTGTAACTTAAGAACATTGCTGTATTCCCTTTAACAGTCAATTACCTCCACCCCCGCCACAACACTCTCGCTTATCCGAGACAGCTTTCATGGAGCGGTCTTCTTTCCCCTTCTTGAAATTCAAGCGCACCTTTTGTACCCTTTTTATGCCCTGAACCCTTTGAAAATGGTTAAAAAGGGTATAATGTATTTGTGCAAATGTATGTAACAGGCAGAAGGAAGCATCTTCGACCCCATAAAGTATATATATTTTTGATCAGCATCAATAGCCGAGTCGATCTAGCCATGTCCGTCTGTCCGTCCGTATGTATGAACGCAAGGATCTCAGAACCTATAAGAGCTAGAGACTTAGTGCCCGCGCAGATCGAGTTTGTTTCCGATATTCGATAATTTGCCCCGTTTCCAAGTAATCGATTAAAATCGATATCGAACAGCAGCTAGCGCAAATTCCACGAATTTCTGTATACATGTACACACACAAATTCATGCGCGTCTGCTTTGAATTCTATCAACAGCATTGCAATTGCGATTGTATTGTTTTCTGTGCTGATATTTTAATTGGTTTTTTTCTCATTACAACTTAATTATTGGTGTGGCTCTTGAGTAGAGGCGAACCCTACCAAGGGAACAATTTTAATTTTTTCTTAATTTTTCTTAATTACTACTAAAGCAAACGAGCGAGTAGCGCGAGCTGCATTTGGTGTTGGAAGAAGAGGGTTCAGGGTATACCCTAGTCGGGAGCTCCCGACTAGAACCCCTTACTTGTTATCTTTATTCCAGGACGTTATCTTTACTCGGACGCACCTTCACTTCTGTCGTCTATATCTTCATGCAATTTACCAATTAGCTGAATGTTTGCAAATGGTCTTTAAAATACACTTGAGTACTTATTCATTTGATAGTGATTTAATAATGTATCGATATCCATCCAAAACCTTAACTATCTGTAACGGACCGTTAAATTTTGGATCAAGCTTAGTTTGTGATTAATTATAATTTTTGCTTTATTTTTAGAAAATCTACGTCATCTCGTACACTCTCCATATTTTTCTTTGTTTGCTTTCTTAATTATTTTCTGTTCGCATCATCTTCTTCACTTACTAGCAACAGACCAAAAGGTTTAGCTTCTTTGTCAATAATTAATTTTAATGGGCTAGCCTTAACGACGTAATTCGCCGTGCAATTCATGGCCAGTTGAACTTCAGTGAACGTCTCCAGCCACGATCTTTGACTGGTTTTTAAGGAGGTTAACATACGTAACAAGTGTAATCATTACTCGTTTTACTAAGCCATTAGCCATACTTGCAATGGTAGCAATTAAATGTAAGTGAGTTTTTTGAGAAGAAGAAAATTCACGAAAACCTGAACTGGTAAAACATTAGCTTGATCCGCTATTACTCGAGTAGGCAAACCAAAGGGGAAGCGACTGACTTTAAGGCTTTAACACAACTTTTAATACAACTTACAACTACTACTCCGATCAAACAGCAGCTCATCTCTTTTGCTAGTCCGGTAGCTGTGAAGTCTGCTGTGGACACTGGGTCTGTTGCGAAATGTGTGACATCGGTACGAGAAAAACCAATTGAACTTTCCGAGTCGTCCGCTGTCGTAGAAGTTTCGAAAGAGCAACCGCAAAAATTAAATGTGCAGTGGCAGAAGGCTCGTCGTCCGGACTACCAGCTGTTTTAGGTACCACTGCTGATAGTGTTCCCACTGTCCCGCTTGTGGCGCCTTAGCCTCTAGTGGGCGTTCCACCGAAGAAACATATTTTTATTTTCCTCTCAATTCCCACTCACTTCTCATCGGATGATGTAAAATCCTTTATACAGGCAAAAATTCTAGCCCCAGGTATAACAGTGAAAAAATTTAAGTTTGCCTGTGAGAGGGATATTTCATCCTTCAAATAAATGTTCTGCTAGAAATATTTGCAAACCTTTGTTGTAAGGAGTTTTGGCCGGAACATTTAATAGTCAAAGAATATAAGGCCAAAAAGAAAAATCGGATTCCGATTTCATTACCACCTATATCTAGTGGCGCCTCAACTTTAGTTGCTGCGTCAAAAAACTAAATTTTTCTCTAGGGCTAGCCTAACAGAACGTTAGAGATCTTAAATCTAAACTTGGTAGCCCGAACTTAGATTCTCTTGCATTTAATTTTCACATTATCGCTTTTACTGAGACCTGGCTTAAGCCACTTAAAAATGTGATCGAGCTTGCCGTATCGGAGGAGGAGCACTCATCGCTCTTGAGTCTGCTCTTTCGTCGGAACGTATTGAACTTCCCATTTCGGAGTATGAGTTGGTGGCTGTAAGAGTTGTATTTGGAAGTTTCTGTATTTTTATTTCATGTTCCTATATATCCCCACTATCTAACATGTCTTCTTCCCAAAGCCGTCTTAACAATGAAATGTCTTTATGGCAGGTTAATCGGGTGCGCAATTCAAGAAATAGTTCTCTTGATCTGATCTTCGTGTTGGATTCGCTCGACAGTATTGTGCACAGGATTGACCCGTTTACACTACCTGAAGACCTTTTTCTTCCAACTCTGGATATGGTCATTGATCTACCAGCCCGAGTGCCTATCAAGGAATCGGAATTAGCTGATCGTGTCTGTTGTTTTCGGAAGGCTGATTTTCATAAGCTAAATAATCTTCTTCTGCAATTCTATTGGTCCCAACTGTACAATTTTGCAGGCATTGATGTTGCCATTATACTATTTTATGATACCTTGTACTTGCTCTTTGATAGGAGTCCCTGGTTCTCAAGGGAACTAATGAGATTAAAAAATGTGAATTCGAGGTGTTATAAAAAGTTTAAGAAACCGGGAAATCACTCTGATATCTTTCGTTATGCAGTTGCCTGATCAAATTTGTTATGCAAAATTTTATTTGCTATTTTATCGCCGTTGTCGCCTCCAGCTTTCACCTTATCCTATCAATTTTTCAACTTTGTCTTCTTAACGTAAGACATATATTTTGCTTTCGTCGGTTAAGTTTGTAAATGAGAGCGCGAATACTGATCCATGCATTCCCGATCTATTCGCAAACTTTTTCAAACTACCTACTCCTCCTCTAGGTATAATAACAATCGGCCTTTTCCTTATCAGTTACAGAGGTCAAACTGCATCTTATGGCATACTTTTACGGAAAGGTCGCTACTCAGCAACCTTAACACAATCTTTAACTTACTCACTGGGCCCTGATGGTGTTCTTGTTTGTGTGCTCAGGTAGTGTGCTGCAGCACTATGTAAACCTGTCTTTTTGAATTGTCTGTAAACACTTCATCTTTTCCCACATTTTGGAAAGAATCATAAATAATTCCTCTCTAGGGATTAATGGGGAAGTTCGATGTCTTAAACTATAGAGGTATATCCAATTCATTCGCTATACCTTAAGCTTTTGAGAGAATCATACCATCTCATCTACAACATTTCTATTATTGCACCCTCCAAGCATGGGCTATTGAGGCGCATATCTACAACCACTAATCTTCTTGAATTTACTTCGTTAGTATTTTATGGCTTTTAGATAAGAATGCAGGCAGACGTAATCTATACTGATTTCAGTAAGGCTTTCGACTCTGTAAACCACTCCATACTGCTTCATAAATTATGCCTTCTCGGCTTCCTAGTCAATATTTTGAACTGGATCTCAGAGTACTTGCGTAACAGAACCCAAAAGGTTATTTTCATTCGTTTTCAAAACGTATTCTGGTGACTTCCTGTGTTCTTCAATGCAGTCATCTTGGTTCGCTACTCTTTACTCTTTTCATCAATGAATTTCCCTCGATAATGTCTCACTCTCGGGTATTAATGTATGCTGATGACGTTAAATTATGCCTTGCCTAAAAAAAAATGGCGTCATGTTATCTTTAAGAAGCCGACATTGATGAGTTTCAGTCTTGGTGTCTGGCCAACGTCTTTAATTTAAACTGCTCCAAATGTCAATTGATGAATTTCTATAGAAGCCCACCCTAATGTGTCGTACATCCTTGATAGCTTACCGCTCGAACGTGTCAACAGTACTTGTAATGAAGTTTATAATGTAGGTGTCATTCTTTATAATAAACTTAAATTGTACTCTCATGTTACGACCGTGGTTTATAAAGCCAAAATTGTTTTGTAATTCATCAAGCGATGGTCGAACGCATTTGACGATCCGTACACGACAAAGTCCCTTTATATATCCTTGGTACGACCTATACCTGAGTATGCCTCATGTATCTGGTCACCACAATATTCTTTACATCAAGACAGAATTGCATCTGTACAGAAACAATTATTGCTGTTACAATTATTGGTATAACACGAGGATACCAATGCCCTTCATGATTGCCCTTCATTAGAAATTCTGCACCATCTCTACTTGGCGAGCTTGTCAACCGTGTTTCGTCCTGGTCAAAACTTTTACGCATCGTGGTTTACGTCTTACGATTTGCACGAGTTAGGCGCACTGACTTTCAAAGAATTTAATGAAGCACGAACGTTTTACCTTCGGTATTCTCAAGCAGCATTCAAGCATGACCATCAACTGCTGATCAACAGGCAAACGCTCAGGAATCACTCAAAACTGCACACTCTATCGCCAATCATTGATGATTTTGCCCTTCTGTGCCAAACACCCAATCATCTTACCGAAGAAGCATCGTGTCAGGAAACACAACCTAGAACATGAGCACTATATGCATCTGCACCCAGGAGTTTCAGCACTATTTGTCATCGCTATAAAACGATACTGAATTTTGAGTGCGCGAAATCTAATACGATAGATTACTCAAGATTGTTAGATTGTTTCAAACAACGCCATCATACAGCTTCAAACTTCATGGCTGATCTACCAGCAGTCAGAGTCCGACAAGCATTTCCATTTGAAAACACTGGCTGTGATTACGCCGGCCCCATAACCCTCAAGGTTTATAGGGGACGCCACCCTCACAAGGAGAAGGGCTATATCTGCCATTTCATTTGTCTAGCTACCTCTTCACTTCACTTCCTCCGGAGATGTTTTGCTGATTAAGGAGTCGCACACACACCCCGCAGCTTGGATCTTAGCAAAGGTCATCGAGACGTGCCCTGGACCTGATGGCTTGGTTCGTGTTAGACTCAAAACACCCACTGGAGAGGCAACGCGTCCAATCGCAAAGATCGAAGTATTGCTTAACTCCGAAACCATGTTTCAGGGCCGGGCGGGCTGTTGAGGAACGCATCAAACTATTGAAATGAGTTAAATTGTTTTTATCAATACTGACGCACAAAGGCTACTGTGACCAAATAATTTTAATTTCATTTTGACATTTAGCCAAGCTACTGGAATGCTTCTACTGTTTAGTGGCAGGCGTCGTGTAGCATTAGCACGGGCAAGTTGAAATTTGAGAAATAAATCTAAAACATATAAAGCAATAAATTGACGGCAGATGATTACGGACGCGCCGATGGCGGTCTACTAAAACCAAATATAAAAAAGTAAATTAAAGACAACGCTTGTCGTATTCCTCATCATAAGTATTGGTCCTTCGAGCCGGATCTGTCGTAATCTATTACTCGCAAGATAAGTAGTTCACAATGAAGCAACTTAAACAACACGTACAAACAAGAGGCAGATTGAAGGCAAGTTTTACACGCTTGCTTCATTATGCTGGGCATCCCCAAGCTGTATGCGATTATGACGCCGTGCAGGCAATACTTACCGGGCTCGATACCGTTTGGATCGAGTTCGAGCAAGATTGGCGGTATCATCTGCCTGCGACGCCAGCGATAATAAAGTATATGAGAGCAAGAACTTCAAGACTTTGGCCCTCCTGCTAAAGCAAACGAGCAAACAATTTCACAATTTCAACAACAAGAATTCTGCGCGCGATTTCCGTTGAATGCGGCAACAGCCACAACTACGCACGCCGCACCGGTGACACATTTACGAGAGTTAGAGTTGCCAAAGTTGCAGATAAAATCTTTTGGTGGCGATTGCAGGAAATGGCCAGCATTTAAGGATTTGCTTAAAGCCACAATAAACAAAATTTGGGAAAAACTCAAAAATTTCATTATTTTAAATCTTTTTTGACCAATGAAGCAGCAAGTTTAATAAATAATTTGCCAATTACAGTCGCGGCATATGCTACTGCATGGGAACGCCTGGTTAAATGATACAATCGACCACGTCATGCTCACGTCGTTAGCTCATTGCTGGAGGCCGTAATGGAATTGCCCCACACGAAGAATTGCGGACTAGATGCAATTGGGCGAACAGGACGCGACTGCTGGATAATGTACTTACTGCTTGCAAAAATAAATCCAGAGTACTCGTTATCGTGGCCGGTTAAATCTCTTGGCACAGAGCAAGACATTTTCGACTTTTTCATTTGATTCGCACCAAACTTGATGACGAGACACTCGATAAGTAGGAAAGCGAATGAAATTGCAAAAGATTACCTTCGTGGCCATTGCTATCGCAATTCTTACTAAATAGAACTTGGCTAATCGAGAAGTTCGGCGGAACAATGGTTCTCGACCCAAGGGCCAAAACGTATTAAAGAAAGCTAGATCTAGTCGTGTTACAATTGTGCTAGTGCGCATGCGCTATGCCTAATATGTTTTAATAAGCGGCATGTTAGCCAACGCAAAGCCTTAACCAACAAACCTCATCATGAATCGCATCATCGTAATATCTCGCATAGCATAGGTGGCGGTGTGCATAATGGCTAATCACTACAGGGAACAACAAGGGAACAGTTCTTTACATAGCGCACTATTGACGAAGTCATCTGTAAGTATCTCACGACCGCCGTGGTTCTGATAAAAAGTAACGATGGAACTTAACTTTCTTACTTCTAGATAAGTTTCGAGTTTGAATCTAGAAATGCGTGAATCAATTACACAACTCAGTGGGATCGGCAATGCAACATCCCAGATTATTGGTTAGATGTATGCCACTTTCAAATCTAGAGTGACAAGGTTTGCACCCACGGACAATTTTAATGTGTTAACCGAAATTACGCTATATAATCCGACAAGTTTCTCTCTAGGTTTGAATTGGCAACCACCCAAGGGAGTAACCCCTTCGGATCCGACATTTGACTCTTCTCAAAGAATTTATATGCTATTGGGAGATTCTTTATTCTTTAAGCTGATTGTTGCAGATCAAATCAAACTAGGACAAAAATTGTCTGCCCTTCAGAAATCGCTATTAGGCTGGGTAGCCGTTGGCGAGTTTGCACCCAGCACTAGCGTGTCGCTGTTAGCCAATGAGAAGGAGCAAAATGTGCTGAACTCCAATGAGCTGCAAGAGCTATTGCAACGGTTTTCGAGATGCAAGAAAATACCGCAGCCTGTTAAGAAATTCACTGAAGAGTAAAACCAATGCGAAAACCGCCTCGTTTTTAAGATTGGCCAATCTAAAAATGGCCTTTTAACTGTATCACTTCCAGTCAAAAGTCCCAAGAAAGTACTAGGGGATACATACCAGATTGTCCTTACTAGATTTTTATACCCTGAACCCATTGAAAGTGAATAAAAAGGGTATAATGTAATTGTGCAAATGTATGTTACAGGCAGATGGAAGCATCTCCGGCCCCATAAAGTATATATATGCTTGATCAGCATCAATAGCCGAGTCGATCTAGCCATGTCCGTCTGTCTGTCTGTCCGTCTGTCCGTCCGTCCGTCTGTTAGTATGTATGAACGCAAGAATCTCAGAACCTATAAAAGCTAGAGAATAAAAGTTTAGCTCCTAGTGCCCGCGCAGATCGAGTTTGTTTCCTATATTCGATAACTTGCCCCGTTTCCAAGTAATTGATAAAAATCGAAATGGAAATCCTGTTTTTTGAGCAATTAATAATAAATAACAAGAGCTAGAGTCACCAAACTTGACATATAGCTTCTAGAATAGTATATATATATCAAGTCAATCTTTAATTTAAAACCTATCACCACCTCCCCGCTACTACCTCATAGCTATAAATCTAGTAAATAAACGAATTTATGCTGCCCACAATAAAGGCCACAAGTTAAATGAAATTGACATTTTGATAATACACGAAAATTCTCTAGTACAATATGATGTACTGTAGAAAATTTCATCAAGATCGGATAAGAAACACGAAAGAAAATATGTTTTGGCAGCCCATGTGTTTGCAGCAGCTAGCGCAAATTGCAAGAATTTCTTTATACATGTACACACACTCATTCATGCGCGTCTTCTTTGAATTCTATCAACAGCATTGCAATTGCGATTGTATCGTGTTCTGTGCTTCTATTTTTATTGGTTTTTTTCTCATTAAAACTCAATTATTGGCGTGGCTCTTGAGTAGAGGCGGCGGCAAGTGGTGCGGTTAGTTGCGAGTTTAAAACCTGTCAAGGGAACAATTTTTTTTTTATTTTAATTTATCTTTATTGCTACAAAGGAAACGAGCGCGAATCGCAATCCCTCTCTAAAGAAACAGTATTCCGAATTTATGGAAGAATAAAAAGTTTTGGGCCATTTGGAATTAGTAGAGGCTGCTAGGGTAAAGAACGTTTTTTACTTTATGCCCCATCAGCCTGTGCTCAGGCCGGAAAGTCTGACAACCAAATTGCGCGTCGTATTTGACGCTTCTTGCAAGTCCAGTAACTGTGTCTCACTTATCGGTACTTTGCTTGTTGGGCCGACCTTGCAGACCGATATTTTTGAGACGATGACTAGATTTCGCTTAAATAGGTTCGCCCTAACAGCAGATATATCAAGGATGTATAGGCAAGTTTTAGTAACAGATTCTCATTACAACTTCCACTGCATATTGTGGCGAATTGACAATAACACAACCATTATAGTGCTACGTCTAAAAACTGTCACTTATGGAGCATTTTCTAGCAGAAAAATATGGGGAACAGTATCCACTGGCGGCTACAGCGATTAGACGTGGTTTCTACATGGATGATATGTTGTGTGATGCAGACACCATAGCCAACCTTGTAGAATTGAAGCAGCAAGTGAGTGGGCTGTTAGAACTTGGACGGCTTAAGCTACACAAATGGCGTAGTAATTGTCATGAATTCCTCAGCAATGTGGATGACTTAGAGCCTTTAATGCTTAAAACTAAAGATGCAGCTAAAGCCATTGAAATATTTTGGGTGCGTCAAAGCGACCAATTTACAATGCCAATTGCTCTTAAACTATTACGAAGCGAATAGTGCAAGCAGAACTAGCTCAAGTGTTCGATCCCTTGGGATTTTAGAGTCCTATACTGATTCTAGGCAAGATATTCGTGCTAGAGTTGTGGTTACGACTGGGATGAATATCTGCCGTCAAGTTACGCGGCTCAATGGCAAAGATACCGAGAGGAACTGAAGCTCATAAATAAGTGTTCGCTGCCACAATTGGTGGTTCCCATAACGTTTGAGGTGGACTCATTAGAGCTTTTAGGGTTCTCTGACGCATCCAATCGAGCTTACGGTGGAGCAATTTGTGGTCGCGTGCGTAATAAAGGCGGAGCGGTATCAGTGCCAGTCAGAGTGGCTTTTTGCCCGGCCGATGGACGACTTTCGTAGCCAGCCGGGTGGCTGAAATACAAAAGTTAAGTAATATTTAAGATTGGTATAAAGTTGAGTCAAAATTAAACCCTGAAGTTATTGTATTCAGAGGATGATATCCAACGGCTTTGAACCCTATGCAACCCTATGGTGGGAGGGCCCTGATTTTTTGAGGCATCTAGTAGATGACTGGGGTAGCGCACAATGGCGTTGCAGCGACGAAGCAATACCTAAACAGAGGAAGGGTTAGTTTTCACTTGCAGTTAGTTGTCTCCATACGACGGAGACTTACGATGTTATCGGGCAATGTAAATTTACGGACGTGATGATTCGGGAAATTCCCTTCCCAGCAAAAATACCCATCAGCTCCGCTTCAACTCGTTTACTCGACAGAAAAACTGATTACAGTTCAATGTACAATACATCGATCGACAATATCGATAGTTATTCAATTCAATTAACATTTCAAGATATTTCAGCAAAAATATTAAATATCGCTGACATTGTTGCTATATACTATATATTAACTTGTGGTGCGAACAAAGTGCAATATGGTATCAAAATTTAATTTTGCTCCGAAATATGCGAGCGTGTGAGGTCAGCTGTGACCGCTATTTTTTATATCCTGAACCCTTTGAAAATAGGTAAAGAGGGTATATTTGTTCAAGTATATGTAACAGGGAGATGGAAGCATCTCTGACCCCATAAAGTATATATATTCTTGATCAGCATCAATAGCCGAGTCGATCTAGCCTTGTCCGTTTGTCTGGCTGTCCGTCTGTCCGTCCGTCTGTCTGTACGTATATATGAACGTAAGGATCTCAGAACCTATAAGAGCTAGAGACCCATTGAAAATGGGTAAAAAGGGTATAATGTATTTATGCAAATGTATGTAACGGCAGAAGGATGCTTCCGACCCCATAAAGTATGTATATTTTTGATCAGCATCAATAGCCGAGTCGATCTAGCCATGTACGTCTGTCTGTTCGTCCGTCCGTCCGTCCGTCTGTCCGTCTGTCCGTCTGTCCGTCTGTCTGTATGTATGAACGCTAGGATGTCAGATCCTAAAAGAGCTAGAGACTTGAAATTTGAAATTTTAGCTGTAGGTCCTCCTAGTGCCCGCGCAGATCGAGTTTGTTTCCGACATTCGATAACTTGCCCCGTTTCCAAGCAATCAATAAAAATCGCAATTTTTTGTGTTGGAAGTAGAGGTTTCAGGGTATCCCCTAGTCGGGAGCTCCTGACTAGAACCTCTTACTTGCTTATCTTTGCCTTTCTTAACGTCAAAAAATAGTGGTTAAGAATTTCACTACATGACTTAATGAGAATTTTTCCGTTGATTCGATTTTAAACGCTGGACTCCAGTTATCGCAAGTCCCTTCTTGGCGAGTGAATTACTTTATTTGCAGTCTGTGCAGACAGTATCAGCTTGAAACTTTAAAAACTAAATTGACGAACAATATTATAAAATATTACTAGCTATCCACGCCGGATGCTGTCTAGCATAATGCTAACCTGCGCCTCATGTAATACTTATATAACGCTTTTGCGCCGATTGCGGCTACGGAGCCAGTGGCCAAAGGTAACATTATTTTATTTCATAATAGTGACCAGTGCCCGTTTTGCCGTGTGCCGTTTGATCTTAGAACAGACGCGTCTTCCGGCGGATCACAATAATTTCTACAACCCTGAAAAACAGGGAAATGCACTATGCAACTAACGAAAGGGAGTCGCTGGCAATAGTATGGGCCTTGAAAAGTTTGAGTCACTACCTCTGTGGAGTGAACAACCTCAATTTTTATACGGAACACCAGCCATTGATATTCGCTGTCTCTGACAGAAACCCCAACGCAAAAATAAAGCGTTCATCGACGAACATGATGCAAAAATTTCGTACAAGCCAGGGTACAAGAAGAGAACCACGTGGCGGACGCATTGTCCAGACAGAATGTCAACGCGTTGGAAGATGCACCACGGTCCGCTGCGGGTACGATTCACAGTGAGCTTTCCTCGAGTTGCGTGAGCAAGGCTACTGTAAAACCATTGAACTGCTTCAAAAACCAGATAGTACTGAAAGAGGCACGTTTCACGTTAAAGCGAACCTTCGATCTATATGGTGAGAAGAACCGGCTTTATATATTTTTCGAAAATTGGGATTCCATCATTGACACTGTAAAGGACGTAGTTAAATCCGACACAGTAAATTCCATATATTGCGAGCTGCCGATATTGGGCATGCATCCGCATGCTCTTGTCGAGATGTTCCCCTCGACTAAGTTCAGGTACTGCAAAACAAGAGTGTCCGATATTTTTAACAAAGATCACCAAAAGGAAATTATGTCAACAGAACACAATCGCGGTCACATGGCCGCGCAGGAAAACGTAAAGCAAATAGTTCGCCACTAGTAGTTTCCGAAAATGAGAAGGGTAGCCTCAGAAATCGCAACAAACTGCAAAATTTGTGCAAAGGCCAAATACGAGAGACATCCCAAGAGACAAGAGCTCGGCACTACCGCAATACCATCATATGCTGGGAAAATTATTCACATCGACATATACTCCGACATATATTACCGGGAATTACTTTCTCTCTGCCCTTGGTAAATTTTCAAAATTTGCAATGGTACAACCCATAGCATCACGTACCATCTCAGACATAAAAGGGCCACTTTAACAGTTAATAAACGCCTTTCCTAAAACCAAAACAAATTACTTCGACAACGAAGCAGCGTTTAGTTCCGGGAAAAAAAACCTCTATGTTGAAAAACTCCTACAGTATCGAAATAGCTAGCGCCCCATTTCTACACAGCACGTCGAATGGACAAGTGGAACGTACGCACAGCACTTTAAGTGACATGAGCAGGTGCTTATCAATGCAAAGAGGGATCGAAAACACCGTCGAAATCATTCTACAGGCCATAATAGAGTACAGCCTTTCGTATACTCGGTCGTGGGCAGAATGCCTGCTAAAGTAATACTCTCAGCACCACACGAGTTACTAGAATATAAATAAGAAGAAGAATCAAAAAGCGCAACAATTGCAGTTGGATAGGAACAATCCGTTTAGACAGAACAGAGTATTCGAGTTGGGGGAAAAGGTGTTGGCAAAGACCAATAAAGTGCTTGGAAAGAAACTCACCCCTTTATGCGTAGAAGAAAAAATTAGGGATAAGGGAACAACTATTCTTATAAAAGGGAGGGTGGTCCATAAGGACAACCTTAGGTGAAACGAAAACCTTGCTGAGGGTATTATAATTTTTTCGTGAAATATGTAACGCTTAGAAGGGGATATCTGCGACCCCATAAAGTTGTGCAAAATCTTATTGACATCGTATTTCTATATCATATAGCTGCCATAAGAACGATCGGTCGAAAAAGTAGGTTCTTGTATGAAGAACATTTTTGATTACCCAGATATCTTGACCAAACTCGCCATTTATAAGTTTCACTATGTTCCCTACATTTATGCAAGATATCTTAACCATACTCGGCATTATAGAAATTAGCCAATATCGCCTTTCGGAGATTGTTGTAAGATGTCGAAGAAGGCGATGCTGACGGTGATCCAACTATTTGGCTGGTTACGAAGATTAGGTTGGAAGAACGACTGGTTCTCTTTAATCACTGGCTTTGTGGCTCAGTAATGCAAAGACTATAATTATCAATTTTCACGGCCAATGCCGGAGCGATATATTTCCGAAGCTGTGCTTCGTGTCAAGAACAATATAAAACTGAACATTGAAGTGTTTTACAAAATGAACTTAAGCTAGCTGCGCAACCAGTGCTGCCGCGGAGCCGCCGTCGCTGCCCCAAAAGTGCAGCGTTAGCACCTCGTCCATGGTGTCGCATTGACCGTCGCGGCTGGCATCATAGTTTCGACACATCCGCCGCGCGCATGACTCCGGTCACCGGCTTCTGTGAAATGCTGGGTCATCATATGCCGGGAGTCGGTGGTTAACTACCTCCCTCTTGAAGACCGACCGTCCTCGGTCGGGTCGTAGCCCATCATCGTCCTTGAAAGCCGATGAATTCAGTAGACTAACGCTCCCAGGGCACAATTCAATAATACTATGCCGAGTGCTATCATCGATCTTACCCCGACTGCGGCATTTTCTCTGACTTCTCTTATGAAGTGCAGATTTGCCTCGCTCAGTACGGCAGACTGAGTACCGTGTCGTGCCCACTGATCTTGAGTAGCGGAGATGCTGCCACTGACATGAATCGACTCTGTATGCTGTTGCGGTTCAGGTATCTCGTGCCGTTAATGATGGCGTACGTGCTGAACTTGAAGAGGTTCGTCCCGTTAATGTTTATAGCAGCACAGTCGTCATGGGCAAGGGTGGCACTGCGATCGTTCACGATGATGATGCCGTCGTCTACTATGGTAACAGGGTCGAGATGGCTTGGTTGCGTCAGGCAATGCGCTGTGCCTCCAGAGTAAAGGCCTTGCGCACAGGTGTTGTCTCTGGCTTGCCTGCAGAATGTGGCAGTTGCCGTCTGTGAGCACGTTCGCTACGGCCAACATTGGGCCGTCGCAATCGGCCGCCAGGTTGTCATAGAGCTCGGAGTGTTGACCCGTTGTGGGCGACTAGAAAGATGGTTATTTTCCTGCATAGCTTGCTTATAATAGGGAAATCGGATTATAAAATTGTATTACACTATCCTTACGGTCTACCTTAATATTAGACACTTTACAATATGTCGGTAATTGAAGTCTCTGTGACTTGGTCACTGAGGATTGATCTACAGTAGCTGGATTTATTACGTTAACTTTTTCATGGGTTAAAGTGAGCGATCTACAATAGTTGGATTTATTACGCTTACTTCTCGAAGGGTCAAAGTGAGCATCAGTTTTTCTATTTCTGTGGTTAACATTCTATTGCGAGTTGCAAGCGCTTCAAAAAGGTCAAGAGCCGGTATCGGCCTGTTTGTTTTTCGAAATTTGGAGGATCTTATTAACGGTCTCGGTAAGCTGATTGATTTTCTGCTGGGCCTTTGAGTTTATGGGAATTTGTCTATTGTTTTCATCGACCAGCTGCTACTGCGTCAGTTCTATGTTCCTTAAGTCATTTGCGTCCGGAGTGCCCGCCACAACCTTAAGGGCTGTTCCCAGAATGTCAAGGCTTCTCACCTTGCGATAGTGCACATCAAGGGCAGACAACATCTCCCGTACTTCTCCTGTGTCAATTTCCAACAGTTTTCTCATCTGGGTCTGCGGGAACATGTCCGTCAACTTCATTGTCTCGTCGGTCATTGTCCAGTAATCCGTGAGGCTAGTCGTGTGGCGTAGGTAGCCGTACCAGTCCCAGAGTAAAATGTCTCCGTCCACTATCGGTATGTAGTCCGCGTGAGTGTAGTCCGTTACTCGTGCTGTCGTCGCGGCCAGTATTGAAAGTATTGTGAGCGTAATCGTAAAACGATGAATAAAAATGGATAAATTACAATTTTTTTCCTTGTGGATCACCCTCCCCTCAATGAGGACCGTTGTTCCCAGGTCCGCTTGAACCTTTTTTTCAATGCAAAGAAGCGACAGCTTGTTGCCCAACCTGCGGTTTGTCTTTACCAAAAGTTTTTCGCTTACTTCGAAGACCCTATTCCTTCTCTTCTGATTCTGGCATTTTGCTCTATTTGGGCCCCCTCTATTTTTTCCCTGACGTCGCGGATGCATTCCGGCGAAGTGGTGTGGAGAATGTCTTTGGGCTTTTTTTTGTCACTACTGAGTGGATAGAACCGTTATACTCAATCGTAAAATCTACTGGGTCTGCGATTACCCTTTGAAGCTTCAAGTATCTGTCTATCTCCAGAAGAGTGGTATGGAACCGCTCTACTTGCCCGTTGGACGTGCTGTGGAGATGTGGCGCATTTACAATGTTTACGCCGTAATTGTTTAACAGCATGGACCTAATAGTCTCTGACTTGAATGCGAGCTCGTTATCGCAATATATGTGTTTGGCCAAAGGGAAGATATTCATCAAAACCAACATAGGGGTCTTGTGTCTTCTATCGTGCGGGATGCGATAGGCTGCACGACCGCAAACTTTGAAAACTTGACTACACAGGTGAGGAAACAATTTTTGTCCGTCGAGAAAATGTCGATGTGCAACATTTCCCCGGTTTGTGAAGGAATCGGCGTTTGGCCAAGTTCCTGCTTCTTTGGGTGCCCATCGTGCGTCGCTTTTGTGCGAATTCTACAGTTTAGGACATCCTCATTGGCAAGCATTGTCATTTTTGGAAAATAATATTCCAACATGACCTGGTTTATGTTCTCTTGAGCAGCCCTATGGGCTCTATTGTGCACTCTAGTAATGATTTATATTCTATCGAAAACGTCGGCCACGAAATTCTGGCAATACCTAAATTTTGTGGAGGGGTAGGCCTTTTCCAGCTTATGCGGGAATCTGGCTAAGGTTGGAAGGTTGCAGTAAATCGCGTTCACCACATTTGGTTGACAGCGTCTTTAAGCGTTTCAACCAATATATCTCGATCAGTGAAGCTTATCAGGTGGCGAATCTTCTCGCCAAACAAGCTGAAATTTCTTTTAGAGGGAAGCGGGCTTCCTCTAATACAATCTGATTCCGAAAGCAGTTTAACGGCTTTTCTGTGGAATTGATTGTGTAGGTCAAGGACAATTCGCTGTGAATTGTCACTGCGTCTGACTCTGGTTCGACGCGCTCACCCTGAAGAGCATTCACATTCTGGCGCGACAGTGCGTCAGCCACATGATTCTCTTTGCCAGGCTTATAGAAAAGTTTTGCCCCTGTCTCGTCAATGCGAGCCTTCCAGCATTGAATTTGGCGTTGGGGTTACCCTCGGACACCGAGCACGTTAGCGGCTGGTGGTCTGTAAAAATATTAATGTCCCTAACCCCGTAGAGGAAGTGCTGCAGCTTAGCCAACGCCCAGACGATGGCCAGCAATTCTCTGTCTTCTCTGTCTTTCAACGCGCGGGAAATCATTGTTATCGGGTGGCCATGTTGGGACAGAACAGCCCCTATGCCGTAGGCAGAAGCGTCAGTGGTCAGGTCAACCTGGGTACATTTACATAACGTCTTCCGAAGCTAATTTGTTCTTCAGTTTGTTAAATGCGTCCTAGATAAAGCAACGGTGATAGCTTGTTAATCCCATGAACGACCTCACCCCAAATACCGTTGTCGGCTCAGGGTACTCCACACGTATGTTTGCGTCTAAAAGGCTTTTTAAAACCCAGTCGACATGCCTGACATGATCCCACTCGTTTTCCGAAAATACGATGACGTCATCGACGTAAACATATCACGATTTTCCAATCAGCTCGCGCTGAACGACATCTATGGTTCTTTGAAAAATTCTCGCTGCATTCTTTGTCATTTGACGTTCGTACATTTGTATTACTGCAACGCCTCCGAAGTCGCTAGCATGACCTCTTTTAAACATAAAACCGCGCCCACCTGCTTCAGCAGGTCCAGCCCTATGATTCCGTCGAACGTTGCTAAGGAATCAATGAGGAAAAAAAAACGTGTCGCACCCAAACATGGACAACTTGCATATTTCAGCGATGTTGTTTGAACCATGAATGGAATGGACAACAAAAGGGGATTTGACAGGGATGACGCCTTCTTGGCGCTCGTGCGGCCTGATGTAGTTTTGGGCCGCACACTGTCGATAAAGAATCTCATATCTGTTCCCGCTATTCTCCGCCGTATGAACGGCAGCAGGGACCTTCCCCTAAAAAAAATTAGCGCTATCGCTCTCGTAGTCAGCTCCGTTTTCATCATCAATTTCGCCCACAGCGTTTTGTGTCGCGTCTGCGTAATCTGCACCCCCTTCAGCGCCTGCCTGCAGGTGGTCTACCCTCTGCCGCCTTTGACCTGTCATACGATCGGATCCGGCGGGGCGCTTATTTGCCTGGCCCTGGTTGGTGTTTGGCTCCCAGAACCTTGGTTCCTCTGAAAATTGGTATTCTGCCTAAGCTTTGAGTACGCAGGATCCACGTCCATGCACTCCGGCGCATAATCGCCTCCGGCCCTAGCGTGGGCCCTGTCTGACGGCTGTGCGTTTTGCTATTTGAAGTGCGGGCTCTTGCCCTGAACACCTTGTGGAACGTGTTTTCGTTCCTGCTGCTGCTGCTTCTGACGCCCTTGCATACGATGCTCCGGGCGTCCCTTTTCTTCTTGGCCCCTGGCAAAGCTTGCCGCGAATGCATACTGTACTGTGTATATGAACACCCTGTATTCAAATAGATAGTATGCGGCACTTTGTTCCATACAATTACAATTATACACTAAACAGCCCAGAGCCACTTGAATGCCCTCTAGCTGACCGTGTATGCTTTCGCTGCATATCCCACGCTCCGTCTGGATCGCATTTCATGAGCAACATATATATGCTCACGAACACATGCATATGCAAGGTACACTCTCTCTCTCTCTGTATGTATCTGTTAACCGATAATAGCATAAGTATATACATGTATCCATAGGCTAAGCATGAACCTTTAACTTGGAATAAAGACACTCTGAATATGAACACCAAACAGCACTGACGTGGTCCAGCGTTTTTATTCAATACAAAATATCAATATAAAGACAACACTTATTACAATACCTTTCGTGGTTGCCCTCGACCTCTTGGGCCAGCGAAAGTGCCGTCGGCAGGTCTGGTGGATGGGCCGAAAACAACACATCGGTTAAACTACACTTCAGCCCGGAGATGAACACGCGGAGCGCGTCACCCCTAAACTTCTCACACATGCCCGTTGCCAGACTTTTGTCGTAGGTCATGTGGGCTCTATTCGTGAGTAGGGTGAGCTTCTTTTCAACCTCATCATAATATTACAAGATTGACAGACCGCCCTGCCTGAGTGTGCCCATCTCTTGCTCTATTACATGGATCGACGCTTATCACTGTATGTAAAGTCAAGCCTCGCGATAACGGCCTCAAAATTCATTGACGTATTACTTCTAATGATAATGATGGCTTGGTAATGGCGAGAGTTTCCATCATACCTTTAAAAAATTTTGTAAGCGGCGTGTGCGGCTTGTCTCCATGCCACATATATTTCCTGAGTACCGTGGAACTCAGGCAGAGATTTGACCGCGTCAAGGGGCTCATCACATAATACCCCGTCGAAAATTTCGACATCCCTATAATTTTCACCCCTGGCACTGAGAGGTGTGTGCTCTTTAATCTGGAAGAAACCTCTGAAATTTGTTTATCCAGGTCCTGCCTTCCGCTAGCTTATCTTCTGCTGAATTCTTGCGCGTGCGCTGCGAGTGCGCTCTGCACTGCGGCGGCAATAATCGCGCGCAGCCGCTCCGGATGCATAACTGAATCTGTTTGTGAATGTAATGCGGACGAAACAGCGCACTATGACACCTGAAAGCTAAGTTGTCCGTTTTCGTTGGAACCGCTGTCACTCATTCGACCACGAAAACCAAGCTATGCTTAACCGAATGACGTCCTCTTTATATTGTTTAACTTGAGAGAAATATTGTTTCGAATGATTTTGTCAGAAATAACCCCTTGCTCACTTGTGACAGGAAAAGGGATATGATAGAATAATTTCAATATAATTTAAATTTTCTTTTTTTTTTCACTTTGCAAGGTTACTCACATTTTTTAAACGTATTTATCTAATAATAATTAGATAGCAGCCTCCCTTGCTGCAGAACTTATATTTTGTTTTGTTTTTCCTTAATCACTGGCCTTGTGGCTCAGTAATGCAAGGATTATAATTATCAATTTTTACGGCCAGTGCCGGAGCGATATATTTCCGAAGCTTTGCTTCGTGTCAAGAACAATATAAAACTGAACATTGAAGTGTTTTACAAAATGAACTTAAGCTAGCTTCGCAACCAGTGCTGCAGCGGAGCCGCCGTCGCTGCCCCAAAAGTGCAGCGTTAGTGCCTCGTGCATGGTGTTGGATGACCGTCGCGGCTGCATCCGCCACAAACGCTGGGTCAGCAGATGCTGGAAGGCAGTGGTTAACTCATATTTTCCCTGAGCTTCTTAGATACGGGCAAACCACTATGAGCATTACGAAAAGTTTGGGTCTGCATAGTTATTAAATCTTGGGCGTGCCGAAGATAGCCCTTCTTTCTCGTTCATACATTTTTTTATATTCTTATAAAATAGTACTTTTACTCGATCATTATATAATGTAACGTAACCTTTTATTTTTTCATTGGTGTAGGTATCTTCATTTACTTTTATTATGGGTTGCACTATCAATTGCTGAACTGATTAAGGAAACCCCTGAACAAAAATTTATAAACACAAAACGTAAGAAAAGATCAACGCTCTAATCAAGACTGTAAAAGAAACTTTGAAAGTAAAAAATAAAGATAAAATCAATGCTTACCATCTAAGCCATAAATGGCATAAGATAAAAAAAAAAACTTAACATACAAAAAGGCCTTCTGCCAATATCGAAAAAAAAAAAAATTGTTCTAATTGTACATTAGTACAAGAACATTATTAAAATTTATAAAATATAAAATTTAAAAAGAAAAATTTTACAAGTAATAATTTGTTCAGATCTAAGAGAAACAATATAAGACATTTTAATTAGAATGGGCTCGAACGAGTCCAAGGTTGAAAAATCAGCCGCTAACATTATTAATAACGTTAAAGTAAAAGATCATAGGGAAAATTTAGAAGATATTTAAATTTTATTGCTAATCGTAACCATTGTGTCCATCATTTCATTAGGACTAAAAATTTATGCAATGCACAGTAAAAAAATTAAGAAACATTACTTGAGTAGGGCAAATAAGTTAGATCAATTCTAAAATTCCAAAAAAATTTTGAAACTATGACAGAATCAGAATTAATTATTTGGCTCACATATAGAGATGAGCCAGATTTTCGTATTCGCGCACTAAATGTACTGCGAGTACACAGTGAATTCATCACGATCTATGAATTCGAACAGGAATATATAGAAATTTACGACACCAATACAAGCCCAATAAGACATTGTCAAAAAATAGAAAAAGGATAAGTACTTCCTACGTTGCCATACGTCACAGTAAAAATACATACTAAAGACCACCCAATTTTGGGACAGGCAACGATACTAACGGTGCGATTGCACAGATAAATTGGAAATAGAAATAGTAACTGAGATAGAATTAGAACAAAGCATAATATAAATATGTACTATTACAAGTTATGGAATGGAATGTTATAGCACGACAAATAAATGATTTTAAAGACAAATTTGAAAAGTCTTATAAATGTGTCAACAAAGACGCAACAATCAAAGTCGAAACGCTAATTCACCATGTAACCATAATAATCACACAGTACAACAATATATTACAGACTAGAAATAACTTCAAAGATAGGTTCACGAACCAACATCTTAAAAAATGTCTGAAAATTGTAGGATCCCTTAACACAAGATTAATAAATATTGGCAATAGACACAACATTGAAATCAATGTACCAGAAGCTCTATTTTCACCAGCAGGGTTTGAACCATGCCAGCTGCAAGATCTTAACGAGTCGAAGCCAATCATAGATATAAACAGTGATAGCGACATTGAGACACTGGAAGAAAGAACAGAGTCTACCATGCCGGATCAAGTAGCCGTAGACAGGGAATACAAGATGAAACTACAATCTCTGCCATAATAAATAAACTAAAGGGTAACGTCAACGGTGATTCAACCGACGTAATTAAGGCCAGGTTGCTAAACTTAAAACAAAAAGGCAAAACAGCAGCCCAATATACAGTTGAAATCGATAACTTGCGTAAGCAACTCGAGGCAGCTTATATTGACGACGGTCTAGACCCCGATAATGCGGAAAAATTCGCAACAAAAGAATCTATAGCTGCCATGATAAAGAATTGTGATTATGGAAAGCTTCGTATTATACTGGAAGCAGGAAACTTCAACACTTTCGATGATGTCATGGGTAAATACATCCATTGCAGCACTGAAATGACTGGAAGTGCCAGCACAGTATTATACAAGCGAGGTAAAAATTACAGAGGTAATAATAACTTTAATACCCAAAGAGGTAGAGGCAATGGTCAAGGTTATTATAATCCCAATCATAATCACAACAATAGAGGAAATTTCAGAGGAAATTCCCGGGGTTACAACCGAGGAAGGAACAATCCCAACCGAGGTAACAACCAAAATAATAATAATAGAAATAATAACGTTCGAGTTACTCAGAGTAGCTCGGAAAACTAGCAAGGCCCTTCAGATATTCAAAACCATTAAATAAAACTGTACACACAATTAATCTTAACTTAAGCATATTCATAAAAATTAATAATGAAAGTACAGGTAAACAATTTACCTTGTTATTAGATACTGGTGCAGACATTTCAATATTAAAAGAAAATGTCGATACATTCGAACACATAAATGATAACATAACCACTGAAATATCAGGAATTGGTGAAGGCTCTGTTTTTTCAAAAGGTTTAGCATTTGTAGAGCTCACTACAGGTAAATACGTCATTCCGCACGACTTCCATTTAGTCGAACAAAATTTCCCAATACCTAGTGACGGCATAATTGTCACTTAGATTTTACACAAACTAATGACTTCTTAATACTTTGTCCGAACAACTTAAATTATCCGATAAAACTACCATTAATTCACACTTGTGACAATAATGCCACAATACTACCAGCACGTTCCAAAGTTGTCCGTCAAATAAAAATAGCTTCCATACAAAATCATGTTTTAATTCCAAATCAAGAAATTGACGACGAAATATTCATTGGAAATACAATTTCCAATAACAAAAATACATTTATCCGAATATTAAATACAACTAATTCAGTTAAAATAGTCAACTTAAACCAAATCAGATTTGAAACGTTAAATGACTACGAAATGGTCAATGAAATTAACGAAGAAAAAAAAGTAATATCATGAAAAAACTAGTTAAAAACTTTCCACCATTATTTAAAGTAAAACTAAAACATCTATGCACCAAGTATACAGATGTGTTCGGATTAGAAACCGAATCTATAACAACCAACAATTTTTATAAGCAAGAGTTAAGATTAAAAGACATAGAACCAGTGTACATAAAAAATTACAGAATACCTCATACTCATAAGGAAGAAGTAACTAAACAGGTAGAAAAACTCATTCAAGATAAAATAGTAGAACCTTCCGTATCAGAACATAACAGTCCAATACTCCTTGTACAAAAAAAGGTCTACCAGGATCCGATGCCATCGTGAAATTAACCAAAAACCTCTTGTCCGACAAATTTCCACTTCCAAGAATAGATGATATTCTTGACTAACTAGGCAGAGCAAAATATTTCTCATGCTTAGATTTCATGTCCGGTTTTCACCAAATAGAATTAGAAGAAAATTCTAGAAACATAACGCCTTTTTCAACGGGCAATAGCTCCTATCGTTTTACACGATTACCATATGGTCTAAAAATAGCGCCTAATTCTTTTCAAAGAATGATGACCATCGCTTTTTCTGGATTAGATCCTTCACAAGCTTTCTTGTACATGGATGACCTAATAGTTATCGGTTGTTCCGAAAACCATATGATCAAAAACTTAACAAGCGATTTTGATGTAGGAAACACAACCTTAAACTACATCCAGAAAAATGCTCTTTTTTTATGCACGATCAAGGTATTGTACCAGATGACAGAAAGTATGATGTCATCGAAAAACACCCAGTCCCTACGGACGCTGATAGCGCTAGACGATTCGTTGCATTTTGCAATTATTACAGACGTTTTATCAAAAATTTTGCAGACTATTCACGTCATATTATGAATGGTCTCCCGAATGTCAAAACGCATTCGAATACTTAAATATTGCTCTAATGAAGCCCACTTTACTTAAGTATTCCGATTTTAGCAAAGAATTTTGTATAATAACGGATGCAAGAAAACAAGCTTGCGGAGCAGTCCTAACTCAAACTTATGGTGATTAGCAATTACCAGTAGCATACGCTACACGTTCATTCACAAAAGGCGAATCCAACAAAAATACCACAGAACAAGAGCTATCAGCAATTCACTGGGTCAATAACCCATTTTCGACCATACATATATGGTCAACATTTCACTATTAAAACAGATCACAGACCAATTCCTTTTTTTTTTAATGGTAAGCCCCAGTTCAAAGTTCATTAGAATGAGATTAGATTAAGAAGAGTATTAGTTCACTGTAGAATATCTAAAGGGTAAAGACAATTTTATTGCAGATGCGTTATCAAGAATAACCATCAAAGAAATAAAAAGCACTAACACAAATGTCTTGAAAGTCACTACAAGGCAACAAAGTAGACAAAATAAATCCTGCGCAGGAAAAGAACAAGAAATTTTTCCATGGCGAAATCTTGATAAAGCTTCTAAGCCCAACGTATACGACGTCATTAAAAACGACGATGTACGAAAAATAGTGACCGTGCATATAACAAATATGCTATGTATTTTAAAACATGGTAAAAAGATTATTGCAAGAATTGAGATTAGCGACCTTCATACTAATGGAACTCTCGACCTAGGTCAATTTTTCCATAGGCTTGAAAAAGAAGCCGGTATATTAGGAATCAGCCAACTCAAAGTGGCACCGAGCGAAAAGATCTTTGAATTCATTTCAATTGATACTTTTAAACATATGGGCAATAAAAATCTTAAAAAACTTAGAGTAGCGCTACTCAAGCCGGTGACCCTAATAAATAACGAACAAGAAAAAGAAGCTATAATGTCTACATTTCATGACGATCCCCTACAAGGAGGACACAACGGCATAACAAAGACTTCAAATAAAATAAAAAGACACTACTATTGGAAAAATATGACGCGTCACATAAAAGAGTACATACGTAGATGTCCAAAATGCCAAAAGTCAAAAACAACAGAGCACACTAAAAAACCTATGACCATTACAGAAACGCCGATAAATGCGTTCGAACGAGTGATAGTGGATACTATAGGTCTACTACCAAAAACTGAAAATGGTAACGAATACGCAATTACATTGATATGTGATTTAACAAAATATCTTGTAGCTATTCCAGTACCAAACAAATCCGCTAAGACAGTTGCAAAAGCAATATTCGAATCTTTTATACTGAAGTTCGGTTCAATGAAGACGTTCATATCGGACATGGGAACTGAATATAAAAATTTTGTCATTAACGACCTGTGCAAATACTTAAAGATAGACAATTTAACGTCTTCAGCACACCACCACCAGACAGTTGGAACAGTAAAGAGAAGTCATAGTTGATAAAACTGATTGGGATGTATGGCTCAAATATTTGGTTTACTGTTTCAACACAACCCCCTCTTTGGCAAACAATTATTGTCCATATGAGTTAGTTTTCGGCAAACAGAGCAACTTGCCAAAATATTTTAATAAAATAGATAATATTGACCCTATACATAATATAGATGATTACGCTAAGGAAACCAAGTTTAGACTAGAACAGGCATATAAAAGAGCTAGGATAATGTTAGAAAAGCATAAGGCAAAAAAATAAAGAATATTATGATAATAAAGTTATCAACTTTAAATTAAAAGTAGGAGATAAGGTTTTATTAGGAAACGATACTGGCCATAAATTGGAACCAGTTTATTTAGGACCATATGAAATAATAGCAAAAGAAGATAGAGATAACGTTATAATAAAAGATAAAAAGGGTAAAGAACAAAAAGTTCATAAGGATAGATTAAAAATTTGTTATGCATAATATTTTTAAATTTTCTTTATGAATTCGAATTCTAAATGAAATACAAAAAAAAAGTAAGAGGTTCTAGTCGGGAGCTCCCGACTAGGGGATACCCTGAACCCTCTTCTTCCGACAGGCGATAGGTATAAATTGAAAAATACTTGATATATATATACTATTCTAGAAGTTACATGTCAAGTTTGGTGACTCTAGCTCATATTATTTGCCGAAATTGCTCAAATAACAGGATTTTTATCGATTACTTAGGGACGGGGCAAGTTATAGAATATCGGAAACAAACTCGATCTGCGCGGGGACTAGGAGGACCTACAGCTAAAATTTCAAAAAAAATGTCTCTAGCTCCTATAGGTTCTGAGATCATTGCGTTTATACATATGGACGGACGGACAGACAGACGGACATGGCTATATCGATTCGGCCATTGATGCTGATCAAGAATATATATACTTTATGGGGTCGGACATGCTTGCTTCTGTCTGTTACATACATTTGCACAAATAAATAATACCCCATTTTCAATGGGTTCAGGGTACAAAAATACAACGGCCTGATCAGCCAAATGAAAAAAAAAAAAAACATTTATACAAATAAACAAATTATTATAATAAAATTTATCTTTAAACAAAAAAAAAATTTTTTTTTATTAAATTTTTATATCTTTAATACTTTTATATTTTTATATTCTTAAATTTTTATATATTTATATTCAAACATTTTTTTCAATTTTTATATCAATATATTTTAATCAATTGTTAAATTCATAAATTCTTATTATATTTTACTATTTTATATAACGCAAAAATATGTATATATACAAAAAAGAACAAAACAAAAAAACCTATAATAATTAAGTTCATTTAATAACTGCACATTCATAATGTTACGTTATTTCTCTAAAAACGGAGAAGTATATATGTATGTGTATATATAGTGTGTATATTCCCTAACAGAACACCCTGTATTTAACTATAAAGTATGCCGCACTTTGTTGCATACAATAACAATTATTCAGTAAACAAGCCCAGAGCCACTTTATGTATTGGCTCTGGCTCATATTACGCAGCGCGGTTCACTAGCCTTACTAGCTGACCGTTTATGCTTACGTTGCATATCCCACGCTCCGTCTGAGCGCATTCCGTGAGCAATATATATGCTTACTAATGCAGGCATATGCTAGCTTCTCACTCTCCCTCTCTTTGTAGCTGTTAACCTATAACAGTAAAAGTACACTTATGTATGTATCCATAGGCTAAGCGCAAAACTTTAAAGACAAATAAAATCATTATTAACATGAAAGCGAAATAGCACTGACGTGCTACTGTTCTAAATATAATACAATATCTCAACGGAATACAAACCATGTTTCTAAGCCTGTATCATTTTCTTGGTAAATTTTCCGTACGGTGGTCAAGGATCTGGGCATGACCGAGGACGACCATGTTTTGAAAGGGGGAGTAGTCAACATAAGTAAACAACATAAGTTAATAATGCTGACCGGGCTGCCTTTGGCCACTGACTCCGTGAGTTCGATGAGTTCGAGCCCTACCGAGGAAACTATTTATTTTTTTTTTTTTTGCTGGTGTGGCTGTTAAGTAGAGGCGAGAGCAAGTAGTGCGGTTAGTTGCGAGATCGGACCCTGCCAAGGAAACTTTTTTTGTTTAATTTATCTTTATTACTACTAAATCAAACGAGCGCGTAGCGCAATCTGCATTTGGTTTTGGAAGAAGAGGGTTCAGGGTATCCCTTAGTCGGGAGCTCCGGACTAGAACCTCTTACTTGCCCTACCGAGGAAACTATTTATTTTTTTTTTTTTTTGCTGGTGTGGCTGTTAAGTAGAGGCGAGAGCAAGTAGTGCGGTTAGTTGCGAGATCGGACCCTGCCAAGGAAACTTTTTTTGTTTAATTTATCTTTATTACTACTAAAGCAAACGAGCGCGTAGCGCAATCTGCATTTGGTTTTGGAAGATGAGGGTTCAGGGTATCCCTTAGTCGGGAGCTCCGGACTAGAACCTCTTACTTGTTTAACTTCAATCAAATCCAATTACTTCAGAATTTAAGTTTGCCTTTGATAATTCGACTCGACTCGAAAACAGGTATTAATTCAATACCATGATATGCAATACCAGTTACATTTACTGAAATGAAGCATAAAATACACACTTTCCATGAGGACCCGATATATAAAAAGCTTTATAGTTACACATATGGCTTCGCAAATGAAGTTACCAAACAAATAAACGAAATGTTGCAGTAAGGAATAATAAAGGAAAGTGAATTACCTTATTGTAGTCCTACTTGGATTGTACCAAAAAAAGGCAGACGCTTCAGAGAAAAATATATTTCAGGGGATTTAACAAAATTAAAGTAAATGACAAGTTTCCAATTCCATGTATGGAAGAAATATAGAAGAAGAAATGGGATTCCCCAAATAGAAATGAATAAATCCTCAATAAATTCGCATGCCCTTTGCTTTGAAAAATGCGCCTGTAACTTTCCAAAGATATTATATAAATGTACTTCAAGATTTAGTTAACAAACATTGCTTAGTACACTTGGATATTATTGTGTTTTCTTCGCTTGAAGAACACGTCGATTTATTACGCAGGTATTTGAAAAACTTAGAATAGCTTCTTTGAAATCAAAACTTGACAAACGCGACTAAAAAAAAAACAGGTAAGAGGTTCTAGTCGGGAGCTCCCGACTAGGGGATACACTGAACCCTCTTATTCTTATATCGTTTGCTTTAGTAGTAATAAAGATAAATTAAAAAAAAAAAGGTGCCCTTGGCAGGGTTTGAACTCGCAACTGACCGCATTACTTGCTGCCGCCTCTACGCAACAGCCACACAAGCCAAAAAAAATAAAAAAAAAGATTCCTCAGCAGGGTTCGAACTCGTATCTGACCGCGCTACTTTTCGTCGCCTCTACTCCATAGTCACACCAATAATTAAGTCTTAATGAGAAAAAAGCGAATTAAAATAGCAGCACAGAAAACAATACAATCGCAATTGCAATGATGTTGATAGAATTCAAAGAAGACGCGCATGAATGTGTATGTGTTTATGTATACAGAAATTCTTGGAATTTGCGCTTGCTGCTGCACGTGTTTGCTGGCCAAAACACATTTTCTTTCGTCTTTCTTAACCGATCTTGATGAAATTTTCAGTATTGTACTATAAAATATTCGTGTATTCTCAAAATGATAATTGCATTTAAATTGTGGCTTAATTAGATAGGCAATACAAGTTGGCTTACTAACATGATTTATAGCTTTGTGGTGGTAGCGGGGAGGTGGCGATAGCTATAAAATGAAAGATACTTGATATATCTATACTATTCTAGAAGCTACATGCCAAGTTTGGTGACTCTAGCTCTTATTATTTACCAAAATTGCTCAGGATTTCGATATCGATTTTTATCGATTACATGGAAACGGGGAAAGTTATCGATTATCTGAAACAAACTCTATCTGCGCATGGACTAGGAGGACCTGCAGCTAAAATTTCAAGTCTCTAGCTCTTATAGGTTCTGAGATCATTGCGTTCATACATACGGACGGACGGACGGACGGACAGACAGACGGACATGGCTAAATCGTTTCGGCTGTTGATGCTGATCAAAAATAGATATACTTTATGGGGTCGGAGATGCTTGCTTCTACCTGTTACATACATTTGCACAAATACAATATACCCTTTTTACCCATTTTCAATGGGTTCAGGGTATAAAAAGGAAGCTGAATTCCCATAATAAGTACAGAACGTATCAAACCAAACCCAAATATTAGTATAGCAATTCAAAATTTGTCAATACCAAAAACCAAAACACAAGTTAAATCAATTTTAGTATTGTGTGGATTTTGCAGAACCAATGACTTTAGGATTAAAGAATAATGCTATGATAAATAAAAAAATTTCAACTTATAAAGAATCATTTGAGAAATTCAAACTTTTAATTACCAATGACCCAATGTTAGCATACCCGGACTTTAAAAATGAATTAAAAATCACTATTGACGCAGGTGTTGTAGCTCAGGAGCCGTACTATCCCAAGAATGTTACCCTATATGCTTTGCAAGTCGAACGGTCAATAATCATGAATTGAACTCCAGTACAATAGAGAAAGAGTTGTTAGCTATTTTATAAGTAACTTAATATCTATCGCTATCTTTTCGGAGAAAAATATCGAAGTACTTAGCGACCATAAGCCTTTAATATGGTTAAGTAACATTAAGGACCCCAATATGAAACTCCAACGTTGGAAGATATAATTAAGCGAACATGATTATAATAATAACGAAGTAAGGATATATTCGACACGCCAAAGATTTAATTATGTTGGTGACAATTCCGTTTTGCAGTTATGTAAAAATAGTGAAGCTCGAAAGTGCTGAGTTTGTTGAAATATCTTTGAACAGAATATTTTGAAACATAAGATCCTACTATTCGACCGATCTTTCCTATAGCAGCTATATGATATAGTTGTCCGATGTTGATTAGATTTTGCATATATGTACATCATAATGTAACTAATAAATCCTGAGTTTGGTCAAGCTATCTTAATATAAAAAATGTTTCCATATCAGAGCCAAGTTTTCGACTGATTATTCTTATGACAGCTATATGATATAGTGGTCCGATGGTGATAAAATGTTGCATGCATGTAGGGGGCATAGAAAAAAATGTAAATGTCGATTTTGGGTAAGCTATCTTGATATGAAATAAAAGTTCGTTCCTATGGCGGCTATATAATATAGTAGTCCGATGTTAATATTATGTTGCAAATAAATAGTTAGAATGGACAAACTTTTGAATGCCCAGTTTGGGGGAAGATATATTTAGATATCTATGGCAGCTATATGACATAGTGGTACGATCCGGCCGCTTTCGACACATGTGCTGTGTGCAACAGAAAGACGGACCTATTCAAATTTTCAAGACGATAGCCTTACAACTAAAAGTCAAGTTCGCAAGAAACAGACAGATAGACAGACGGACATGTACAATTATCAATGCAGACAACACATACACTACTCTCGCTGAAGTGCACAAGAAGATAATCAAGCATGCATACAATTAACTGATCTTTGAATTATTTTGATCGACAAATTAAGTGTGAGCAAGTTAGAGGCTCTAGTCAGGAGTTTTTGACCAGGAATACTCTGAACCCTCTTCTACCAATACCTAATGCACGCGCTGTGAGCTCGTTTGCTATAGAAGTAAAGTAAAGAAAAAGAAAATAGGTCCCTCAATAGGACACGAGCCCGTAAAGGACCGCCCGAAAAGCTAACGCCTAAGGCTCCACCTTGATAACAAGACCCTAGCAGCTGGCCTGCTGGACAACTGCAACACCACAAGATGACTTAAGAGATGCAACCAACTGGGTCTTCCAAGGGACCAAATTACTTAATCCAATCATACCACCCTCCCACCACTCGCCAACCCAACCACTTATTAAACATCGTCATCATTTACAATAGGAAATCACTTACTTCAAATAAAACACACCCTGTTAGGTACCCTTGAAAAGATTCATTTCAATTTAATTTAAGTCAACGCATGACAAATTTGAAATAAAATGACTATCAAGCCAAAAAAAAAAAATAAAGCTGAGCAAACAAGCACAGAACATAGACAAAACATTTTTTTTTGGATCAATAGCCTAATACTTAAAATACGAGAAATGTGGAAGGGAGTGTAGCAACCTAATGCTGTCTTTATGGACCACCCTCCCCCACTATCATGCCCAGATCGGCTCCTATAACTTCTTCCGAACAAAGCGATGTTAACTTATTCTCTAGTCGTTTGTTCGTTTTTATCTAAACCTTGTCACCTACTTGGTATTCTCTGTTGCTTCTGTTTGCGTTTTCTTGTCCTAAATTTCTGTCATGATCTTCCTGGATTCTTTCTCTGATGTGCGTTTCAAATTCTACTTGGGCTGCATGTAAGAGTTCAATTGTTTTTTTGTTTGTAACCGAATGTATTTTTTTATCGTACTTAATTGTCAAGAGAAAAATAAGGCCTATGGTTTCTTGTATCTGCTTATCGACTTTCATGCAACGTACTATTTCTGTGATAGTGTGTTTACAAAAACTTGAAGTGCTGTGCAAGGTTATATATTTGAATTCCGAGTGTTTGTCATGGATCTTATGGTTTCAGAGTTGATTGACCTTTCGTTGTCACAATTGATAGTCTATATGTTCGGGAATATGTTTATTAAGTGTAGTAACGGTGCTTTTATGTCTATGATTCTCTCTCTGATGTTAGTAATATCTACAACGAGATATTTGGCGCGCCTAAATGAAGCTCATGGAAATTCTGCAACTACTTTATGTTGGATTCTGCAACTACTTTATATTGGGAATTCGCAGAAAATGGCGTTCACAACGTCTGCTTTTACTATATCCAATAGTGTGTGGAATAGAGACTCGTCTGAAAATCGACAATGTGCCTTACCTTGTCTTTGAAAAGTATGAGAGTTATTATTGAAGGGAAGTCTGCTTGCTCAATTATTAATTGGTTTCTGAATCAGGTAACCGGCTTATCGGTTGTTTCAATGGTGTAAGTAGGAGATTCCTTACTATAAATAGTGGCAACATCTGAATCTACTGAATTGAACGGGTCATTAAAATGAACTACTGAACTTATTCAGTCATCAGTGAACTAAATCGGTCATTTAGTTCACTCGTTCAGCTATTCAGTCGGTCATGAACGATGTATTCCGTACTCGTTCAGTCGGTCATGAACGATACACTCCGTCTAGCTACTCGTTCATATGTCGTTCATGAACTGATGTATGTATACTCAGCAGTTCAGCCGTTCATGAACGATACATTCTATCGTTTTTATCAATGGTACAGTTACAATAACATAAGTATAAGTATAACATATATTTTGGAAACTGAAAACATGAAAAATAATTAAACAGAAAATATAGTTCGCGTGCAACTGAATACTAAGCACAACGAATCGTTCATGATCGACTGCATAACTGAACTAAACGAATAGTTCATGACCGACTGAATAGCTGAGCAGAATTCATCGTTCATGACCGACTGAATAACTGAACGAGTGAACTAAATGACCGATTTAGTTGACGACCAGAAAGTGAACGAGTGAACTTATTCAGCAAATTGAACTAGAAATCCCCACACTACTCTAAGGCACTTACGTGTTGTCGCGATAGAGAGTCAGCCCCGTGATTTTCTTATCCTGGTTTATAAAAGACATATGCGTTGTGTTCGCCTACAAACGACTTCCATCTCTTTAACCAAAGATTTGGAGGTTTTTCGGGCATAGTGCTTGTCAGTGGATTAGGATCAGTAAAAATGTTCAGTTTTCTTACACGGTAAAGGTAATTACGCAGATTTTGAAGTGCCCACACAATTGCGAGAAGTTCCCTTTAATTTGCCTTTGTTACCTCGTTGCCGAGTAGTGTACGTGAAATCATGGTAATTGGACGCTTGTTTTGTGGAAAAACGGCTTCAAAGGCGTGTCCCGAAGCGTCTGTAGTTAAGTCAAACGGCTGAGTAAAATCCGGGTACGCAAGCGTAACGTCCTCTTACTCTAGTACTTTAAGCTGTTCTGTTGTCAATTCGAGTTTGACTCGTTTTGAGTGATTGGAACGTATTTTGCCGTTGTCCTCTTTGTTATAACGTCTTCTATGTAAACGTGGAAACTTTTACCTGTTTGTTCACGCCGGGCATCATAAATTGCCCGCTGGAATATGCTGGGGACGTTTTTACGTCCAAAGGTAAGCCTGCAAAGTTCCTACTTCCCATTGTCTACCGAAAAAACTGTCTTTTCTCGGTCCTTCTTCGCCAGTTTTATCTCATGAAAACCTGACATTTAGTTGCTGGTCGTGAAATACTGGGAATTTCCCATGTTTGATAATAGTTCGTAATAATAATAATTCGTAATAGAAGGTATCGGATAATTGTCATCAATGGTCCGCGGGCTTAAATTTCGGAAATCTATTACCAGTCTTTTCTTTCGATGGCCTAACCCGTTGTCCCCTTTTTGCCGACTACCCAAATTGGATTATTATACGGATTTCTGGACGGCCTTTTATAGCCATCTGCCACAAGTTCTTTATCTTCTGCAACGCCCATTGGGTAAGGATACAATTTTGAATAAGCTGGTTCTCCATAAGTACGTATGGTAGCCACCGTATTAATATTATAAGGCTTGGAATCGTTTGGGACCGCGAGGGCTTTAGATATCTGTTTGACTATTCGGCTTAAATCTTCTCTGATGGGAGCGGTAAATAAGTTCTGAGCCGTGGTCATTCTCGATTAAATTTTATGTCAAATTGATTTTTGCATTGACCCTCTTGAATTATTCGGGGCCAATGATGCCGTCGAAATCATGTAATCTAACCAAAATGGAACAATATGATTTTGTATTGAAAAGATGGATGAGGTATTTTAGTTCAATTTTTGTAGGCCCGTGAATTAAATTTACTTAAAACAAGGTTTTGACAGGCACAAAGTGTGGTCCTCTGCATCCTGTTCTCCTCTTTAGTTTATCTGTTGTCTGTAGCGTGACGTAAGTCTACTTACATTAGCTCTGAGCCCTGATTCTGTTGTCTTTGGACATTGTGTAAAGTAGTGGTTGAGCCGGGGCTATAAAACTCAATCCTCCCAGGTCCACTCTACAAGAAATTTATAGTTTGCTGATAAACAATGCTGGAAGGGGGTAGAGAGATGTAGGGATCGCTTCGCAACAGAGTGATTAGTTTTATGGGAAAAAGGAGAGAACCACTGGGACAAAAAATCCCTATTCGGCCTCGATTGCCGAATTGTTGGCAAAAATATAAATTCAAAACAACATTTTGTGTATAATCGCTCCTACTTATTACGTCAAACTCTATGCCTGGTCGCACTTGACTTCACCTTCCATAGCATCACTTCTGCCTCGCGGTCTCGCTTATTCTTTTTCTAATTGTTGCGTCCACACGTCCGTTACCCACGCTTGCCGAAGAAAAAGTGAAGCTGATCAACCTCAGCGTCTCACTACCCTTTTTCGCCCTTTTCGCCATGCGGCGAAAACTCTCTCTCTTAAGCCTATTCGCTCATCTGCACCTCCTGTTAACATTTCAGGCGTCAGAGTTGCTTATGATTAAACTTAAATTATCGTCGACTCCTCTTAATTTCCAATCGATCACAGAAGTGTTCTATTATTACCGACTATTTCCGATCTATTCAATTCATGATATTTCCTTAATCTAATAATCAAAATAGTAATCGTAAAAACAGTTATAATAATAATAATAATAATAACTTCTTAATATGTTACACTTCATTCGACTTAATAGTAATAATAGGGAAATAATAATTACATAATGTGCGGTACTGTGCTTCATTGTGACCCCGCGATACACCCGCCACATACTTGACGGCGGGTGACCTCTCGACCTCTCGTCTCGTGGTGATGGTCAGCTTTCGGGGCGATAATAATTACATTTCCTTGGCTTATGTAACCTCCTATGGTGCAGCTTACATATGACTCTCCTTATAACTACTTAGCCTGCTAGTTGTTTCAACTGTTCTTAGCTTACCTGATATCCGAGTGGTCGCCTCTTGGTCTTCTGTTTTCACCGTAGTCTCCTTGGACGTCTTCTTGGCCAGGCCCGTGGTTAGCCTTCAATTGGGCGATATTGGCCACCCGCTTCATCCGTTCGCCGTCGCGCGCCTACCGACGGCACCCCCATGGGTGCCTGCGACCAATTTGTAATGCCCAGAGAGAGTAAGACAGCTGAGAGTGGCAGCCGAATGCCGGCCTCGAAAGCCGAACGTTCAGTATGAAGTCGCATCTCGCTTAGCGCGCAATGTCGCTGCGGCTATTGCCTTTTCTTGATATATGTATGTTAGTTTTAAATCCTTACAGCATAAGGCTCTCACTCATTGCTTTGCGCACAGGTGTGCATCTCTTTCTCCCTGCATAGCTTCTCAAAAAACCCCAGATCTACACACATACATATGTTTGTGTTGTGAGGATGTGCGCACAAGTAGATCACTGCGTTTGTCGCGAGCCAGAGAATTTTTCTTCAATTGGGTGCCTTTTGTGCCTGCCGTAGCAAAAGGCACACACATTCAAATGCTCTATCTTGTATTTCTTCGTCCAGTCAGGCATAATGAGAAGAATCTGATTTGATTTGAAATGACCCAAATGAAATACTCATAGTTTATATTCTAATTTTTATGTTTACTGTACGGACCTATTTTGCTTAAAATAAAAAAAAAACGAAGTCGTATTTCTGCAATTACCCAATTCATCGTCGGTTTACCGAAAAATTCTAAGAAAAGACCAAAAATTGAAAATGTTCAATTTGCTACTGGTGCATACGCACACTCTTTCGAGTGAGCAGTCGTGAGATATTATTAAAGGGTTTGGCCTGTTTATGAGCAAAATAGATATTTTACATGCTTGGTGATGAGCAGGTTACCTGAACGTTGGCATGTGTGCATGATAGCTTTGGCTTTGGCATGCACACACACTTACACACTTTTCTATATGGATGGAAGCATTTACGCGTTTGTGTGCCTGTTGGTTGAATGCCTGTTCGATGCAAATTTGACAAGATTCGATGTTTTTGGCATTTCGGATTTTCGAGCTCTACACACACACACACACACACAAATGTGTGCGAATGAGCAGATTAAGGGTTTGTCGTGAGACAGAGATATTTTCTTCAATGGGTGCGTAAATTTGGGTGACTGGCACGGTCTTTGTTTTTTTTGGAATGCCTGCGGTGGGCTTGCGGCCGCAAAAGGCACAAATGTGTGAACTGGCAATGAAAACAGGTGAACGCATTTGTCGCTCGTTTGCACTTTGATATCGAAAAATTCAAGTGATCATGTTATGCATTTATTAACATTGTTAAAATTTTGGGATAAAGGGTTTTATGACAGACAGTTGACGGTCAGAATGTCTAGCATGCGTCTGCATCCACATCAAAGTGCAAAAAATGACTAGTTCCGCTTACCTGTTTTCATTGACCGTTTACACATTTCTGCCTTTTGCGGCCGCAAGCACACCGCAGGCATGCCAAAAAAAAAAATAAAGACCGTGCCCGTCGCCCAAATTTACGCACCCAGTGATGAAAATATCTCTGTCTCATGACAAACCCTTGATCGGCTCATTCGCACACTTTTTTGTGTGTGTGTGTTGAGCTCGAAGTTCAGAAATGCCAAAAACTTCAAATCTTGTCAAATTTGCATCGAACAGGCAGGCAACCAACAGGCACACAAATGCATAAATGCTTCCATCCATATAGAAAAAAGTGTAAGTGTGTGTGCTTGGCATTCCCAAAAAGTTATCATGCACACATGTTATTTTGCACAGGAGCGGGCCAAACCCTTTTATAATAGCACACGACAGCTCACTCGAAAGAGTGTGCTCGTGCACAAGTAGCAAGTCGCAATAATATAACTTTTGAATTTTTGGTCTTTTCTTAGAATTCTTCGGTAAGCCGACGATGAAATACCCTTGCAGAAATACGAAATAGTTTTTTTTTTATTTTAATAAAAATAGGTCCCTACAGTAAACAAAAAAAAAATTAGAATATAAACTATAAATATTTCATTTGGGTCATTTAAGTTTTTTATTAAATAAAAAGTAAGAGGTTCTAGTCGGGAGCTTCCGACAAGGGGATACTCTGAACCCTCTTCTTCCAACACCAAATGCAGCTTGCGCTCGTTTGCTTTAGTAGTAATAAAGAAAAATTGAAATAAAAAACAAGTAAGAGGTTCTAGGCGTCCTTCTGCCTGTTACATACATTTGCATAAATGCATTATACCCTTTTTACCCATTTTCAATGGGTTCAGGGTAATTTTTTTTTAAATTTTTTTTGTTATACCCTGAGCCCATTATAAATGGGTAAAAAGGGTACAATGTATTTGTGCAAATGTATGTAACAGGAGCATCTCCGACCCTATAGAGTATATAGATTCTTGATCAGAATCAATAGCCGAGTCGATCTAGCCATGTCCATCTGTCTTTCCGTCCGTCCGTATGTATGAACGCAAGGATCTCAGAACCCATAAGAGCTAGAGACTTGAAATTTAGCTGCAGGTCCTCCTAGTGCCCGCGCAGATCGAGTTTGTTTCCGATATTCGATAACTTGCCCCGTTTCCAAGTAATCGATAAAAATCGATTTCGAAATCCTATTTTTTGAGCAATTTCGGCAAATAATTTGAGCTAGAGTCACCAAACTTGACATGTAGCTTCTAGAATAGTATATATATATCAAGTATCTTTCATTTTATAGCTATCGCCACTTCCTCGCTACCACCATAAAGCCATAAATCAAGTTAATAGTCCAACTTGTATTGCCCATCAATTTAAGCCATAATTTTTATGCAATTGAATTTTTGAGAATACACAAATATTCTATATTCTATTCTACAATAATATGTACTGTCGAAAATTTCATTAAGATCGGTTAAGAAACAGAAAAATGATATTCGCTCGTGTTAGCAGCAGTTAGCGCAAATTCTAAGAATTTCGGTATGTATGTTCACACACACATTTATGCGCGTCTGCTTTGAATTCTATCAATATTATTGCAATTGCGATTGTATTGTTTTCCGTGCTGCTATTTTAATTGGTTTTCTTTTCAGTGAGACTCAATTATTGTGTGGCTGTTAGGTAGAGGCGGCGGCAAGTAGTGCAGTTTGTAGCGAGTTCGAACCCTACCCCCCTTTTGTTGGCTGTTGTCGCTGTTGAGTAGAGACGGCATCAAGTAATGCGGTCAGTTGCGAGTTCGAACCCTGCCAAGGGAACATTTTTTTTTTAATAATTTATCTTTATTACTACTAAAGAAAACGAGCGCGTAGCGCTGCATTTGGTATTGGAGTAAGAGGGTTCAGGGTATCCCCTAGTCGGGAGCTCCTGACAAGAACCTCTTACTTGTTTTTTATTAAAAATGTATATATATTTTATTGTTAACAAGATCACTAGTACCTAATATGGCAGCTAAAGCTAGTTATATATTGGAAAAACATTTAACAAGACTTACTACTAATATAGACTATAATATATTTATTTATTATTTATACGTATTTTATTTTTTATATTTAAGGCTATAAACCGAAAAGTTGTATTTTTATATTCTGCAGATTATTTATTATTTATTTATAAATAGACATGTCTTATAGGACCCTGTTAGGTACATCAGTGGATGGCACCATTCTATCTTCCCTATAAGTCTTCCCTTTCTGGCCCTAGAGAGACAGACTCCTATGGGTTCAGGGTATGAAAAAATAAATCAGAGTCTTCTCATTATGCCTGACTGGGCGAAGAAATACAAGATAGAGCATTTGAATGTGTGTGCCTTTTGCTACGACAGGCACAAAAGGCACCCAATTGAAGAAAAATTCTCTGGCTCGCGACAAACGCAGTGATCTAGTTGTGCGCACATCCTCACAAGACAAACATATGTATGTGTGTAGATCTCGGGGTTTTTTGAGAAGCTATGCAGGGAGAAAGAGATGCTCACCTGTGCGCAAAGCAATGAGTGAGAGCAAGGCACACTCTGCACATGCATACACACGTATGTATTTATGCTGTAAGGATTTAAAGCTAACATACATATATTAAGAAAAGGCAACAGCCGTTGCAATTTACCATGGCCTTTACAGCTTGAGCTGTGCTGTATTTGGTGGCTAAGTCTGAATTTAAGCCATCATTAATATAAGCACCATCTAGGGCTTTTGTCAATTGCTCAACCTCTTGAGTATAAGTGTTGGCAGTTTTGCTCTTTTGTTGTAGATTTAGGAGCTTGGTTGATAGTACTTCTACTGATTCTCCTTTTACTGTTCTTGATAATTTGGTTATAAATTCAGCGATTGTTTTTTCACCGCTTATCAAGTTTCTTGCATGACCTTTTAATTATACCCTGAATCCATTGAAAATGGGTTGAAGGATATAATGCATTTGTGGAAATGTATGTAATAGGCAGAAGGAAGCATCTCCGACCCTATAAAGCATATATATTATTGATCAGCATCAACAGCCGAGTCAATTTAGCCATGTCCGTCTGTCCGTATGTATGAACGCAAGGATCTCAGAACCTATAAGAGCTAGAGACTTGAAGGTCCTAGCTGTATGTCCTCCTAGGCCATACGCAAATCGAGTTTGTTTCCGATAATCGATAAGTAATCGATACAAATCGGTATCGAAATCATGTTTTTTGAGCAATTTTAGTAAATAATAAGAGCTAGAGTCACCAAACTTGACAGGTAGCTTCTAGAATAGTACATATATATCAAGTATCTTTCATTTTATAGTTATTGCCACCTCCCCGCTACCAAAACAAAGCTACAAATCAAGGTATTAATCCAACTTGTATAGCCCATCAATTTAAGCCACAATTTATATCCAATTCACTTTTATAGAATGCACAAATATTCTATGGCACAATAAGATGTACTGTCGAAAATTTCATTCAGATCGTTTAAGAAACACAAATGTTATGTGCGCACGTGTTAGCAGCAGCAAGCGCAAAATCCAAGAATTGGGGTTGCAATTGCGATTGTATTCTTTTCTGTACTGCTATTTTAATTCGCTTTTCTCGTTAAGACTTAATTATTGGTGTGACTGTTGGGTAGAGGCGGCTGCAGGTAGTGCGGTCTGCTGCGAGTTCGAGACCTACCGAGGGAAATTTTTTTTATTTTGGTTGGTGTGGCCGTTGAGTAGAGGCGGCGGCAAGTAGTGCGGTTAGTTGTGAGTTCGAACCCTGCCAAGAAAACGTTTATTTTTTTTAAATATATCCCTATTACTACTAGAGCAAACGAGCGCGTAGCGCGAGCCGCATTTGGTGTTGGAAGAAAAGGGTTCAGGGTATTCCCTAGTCGGCAGCTCCCGACTAGAACCTCTTACTTGTCTTGTCTTTATTTAATTAATTGCGGTCGCTTTATGATCGCCTTTAAGTGAATCTACTAGATTCAAAGCGTCTTTGAACCTTTGCGAATTTTGTGTTATGCCGTCGTACTCTGATAATATGGACGAGGCTGTTTTAATGAATTCTATCGTTGATTGAGCCATTGTAATTGTTTTAAATTCAATTACTCTTGAATTTATATCTGAATCAGAATTCTCTAACTCTAACAATTCGGCTAATATAATTACTGCTGGAATTGTCAGATTCTTTATATTACTTTCTTGTAATACAGTTTCTTCAGGTTCTGAATTACTTTCAATTGTTTCTTTCTTGTTTTATTCTGATTCGCTTTGTTCTAATGATACCGCTGTGTTTAGGGCATTGGTGATGAGTGTATCTAAATTGTGTTTGTTTTTAATGCTGGAAAATTTGCTCTTAATCTGATTAATACTTTACACACTTGTGACCAATGGTTACGTTTTAACTTGTTCTTATGGTCATATATTAGTTGACGTGCTTCATTAAAGCTTTCTACTCATATATTGCCGTTTTTATTTACTGTAGGTGTCTGTATGTCCTTTTTTTGAGTTAAGCACATATATGATTTATCAAAATTGGCTTTAATTTCTGTTATTGTTTCGTAGATCTGCTGCCATTCCATACTAATGTTTAATATTGGAAATATTGTTTTTTCTTTTTATACCCTGAACCCATTGAAAATTGGGTAAAGGCAGAAGGAAGCATCTCCGACCCCATAAGGTATATATATTCTTGATCAGCATCAATAGCCGAGTCGATCTAGCCATGTCCGTCTATCTGTTCGTCGGTCCATCCGCAATGTATGAACGCAATGATCTCAGAACCTATAAGAGCAACAGATTGGAAATTTTAGCTGTAGGTCCTTCTAGTGCCCGCGCAGATCGAGTTTGTTTCCGATATTCGATAACTGGCCCCGTTTCCAAGTAATCGATAAAAAACTTTATCGAAATTCTGTTTTTTTTTTTTAGCAATTTCGGCAAATAATAAGAGCTAGAGTCAACAAACTTGACATATAGCTTCTAAAATTATATAGATAAATAAATAGTAAATAATATTTTATAGCTATCACACCTCCCGCTACTACCACAAAACTTTCAATCAAGTAAAAACACCAATTTATGCTGCCCACCGATATAAGCCACAATTTAAATGCAATTGACTTTTTGGAAATAGACGAATATTCTTTAGTACTATAAGATGTAGAAAATTTCATCAAGATCGGTTAAGAAACACAGAAGTTATTAAATAAAACATGTTTTTGCTGCCTTGAGTTTGGGGCAGCAGGCGTAAATTGCACGAATTTTTTTATACATGTACACACACACATTCATGCGCGTCTTCTTTAAATTCTATCAGCAGCATTGCAATTGCGATTGTATTGTTTTCTGTGCTGCTATTTTTATTCGTTTTTTTCCCACTAAGACTCAATGATTGGTGTGGCTGTTGAGTAGAGACGGCGGCAAGTAGTGCGGTTAGTTGCGAATTCGTACCCTGCCAAGGAAATTTTTGTTATACCCTGAGCCCATTAAAAATAGGTAAAAGGGGTAGAAAGAGATGCATACATGTGCGCAAAGCAATGAGTGAGAGCGAGGCACACTTGGGCATGCATACACACATATGTATTTATGTTGTAAGGATTTAAGACTAACATACATATATTAAGAATATGCAACAGCCGCAGCGACATTGTGCGCTATGCATTGTATGGTTAGTGCTATAATGTTCCGTCCAATTCCTGCTATATTTGTTTCATGATTTTGATATATATTTGATTTTACTCTATTATTCTTTAAGATTGAGACATTTGCTCCTATATCCACTAACCATATTAATGGGTTATTATTTTTTCATTTCGTGTTTTATTGAGACTACTGAGACTTAGATTTGTATGCAGTATTTTTACTGTTGGTTGCTCAAGGGGGTTTGTTGGTTTTCCGAGTTGCCTTGTGTAACTCGAATCTGATTTTGTTGTCCGTGTCCTCTGTTTGAGCCGCCTCCAGGATTGCCTCTGTTTTTGTTGTTTCTATTACCATTATTGTTGTTGTACTTATCTGTAGCCGCCTATGTTGTATGGTCGGCCTCTATTATTACCTCTGCCGCGGTTTCCGCCGCGATGAGAATAATTCAGTCAATAAAAGAACAGTGTTATCGACAAATTTGGATATGGCATCATTCATGTTATTGAATGTGCTTGCCACCATGATAAGTTTTACCTAATCAATAGCGCAGTTTTTAGTCATGGCCTTTACAGCTTGAGCTGTGTTGTATTTGGTGGCTAAGTCTGACTTTAAGCCATCATTAATATAAGCACCATCTAGGGCTTTTTGCAATTGCTCAACCTCTTGAGTATTAGTGTTGGCAGTTTTGCTCTTTTGTTGTAGATTTAGGAGCTTGGTTGATAGTACTTCAACTGATTCTCCTTTTACTGTTCTTGATAATTTGGCTTTAAATTCAGCGATTGTTTTTTCACCGCTTATCAAGTTTCTTGCATGACCTTTTAATTATACCCTGAACCCACTGGAAATGGGTAAAAAGGGTATAATGTATTTGTGCATCTCCGACCCCATAAAGCATATATATTATTGATAATCATCAACAGCCGAGTCGATTTAGCCATGTCCGTCTGTCTGTCTGTCCGTCTGTCCGTATGTATGAACGCAAGGATATTAGAACCTATAAGAGCTAGAGACTTGAAATTGTAGATATAGGTCCTCCTAGTGCCCGCGCAGATTAAGGTTGTTTCCGATATTCGATAACTTTCCCCGTATCCAATGATTCGATAAAAATCGATATCGTAATCCTGTTTTTTGAGCAATTTTGGTAAATAATATGAGCTAGAATCACCAAACTCAGTTATCAGCATTCTGTCTCTTGCTAACAGCGCTTCAGAGAGATGTGGAGTGTCAAACAACTCGCCTATTTTTGCCTTATGGTATCCGTAAGCAGGTTTATTTGCTTCTGGGTTTTCGTTTATATCACTACCTGCATATTATTTGACTCGCTCATTTTTGATTCCGTCATCCTAATATCTAAATCTGTGGCATCTGGGGTGCCGGATACAACCTTGAGTGCCATGCCCTTAAAACGGACAAGAGACTCCTAATATGGTCTCAATCCTTGTCTAGTAATTTACGCATGTGGGATTGCCGAAAAGTCTCGGACAGTTTGTTTGTTTCGTCTATTATTACGGTGAGCTCCGTTAGATTACTACAATGTCTAACGTAGCCTCTCTGCTCCCATACTAGTACATTACCTTTACATCTGGCGATCTCGAGGAGCGTGCTGTGGAAGCGTTCCACCTGCCCATTTGATGTGCTATGCAGCGGCGGCGCATTGACGACATCAATTCCAAATTATTTTTCAAGACAGATTTTATAGTTTCTCGAATTGAATGCGGCTTCGTTGTCGCAATAAATTGTTCTGATTTTGGGGAAATTATTCACAAGTTGAATAATTGGGACCTTGAATATCTGCTATTGTTCTCGAGATGATCGGTTATGTTATAGCAAACTTGGAAAACTTGTCAATGCATGTCAAGAACTGTTTTTTGTCTGTTGAAAAAACGTCAGTAAAAACATCATTTCACCCGCGTATGATGTTCCTGTTTTTTGGGATGTCTCACATATTTAGCGCGAGTGCAGACTTTACAGTTTGCAATTACCTCCGTAACTAGTTTTGAAATTTTTGGGAAATAGTAATCGCCAAGGATTTGTTTTCTCCTAGGCCGCTCTAAGGGCGCGGTTTATTCAGCTATAACTATTTCTCTTTGTTCGGTTCTGTCAGTGACATCGGTCACTAGATTTTTGCAGTGCCAAAATTTGGTTGCCGGGAAGGCTTTAACGAGTTCGCTCTGTAGGAGTGCTAGGGTGTGTAGCCCGCACTGAATTACGTTTACGAGGCTTGGTTGCACCACCTTTTTTATTTCCTGGAAGACCTAGTCATCGTTTGTAAAATAGCTGGTTTGCCGCACTTTTTCTCGAAATAGTACAAATGTAGGTTTTAACGGAAATTGTGCTTTCTCTAGAATTATTTGGTTCCTAAAACAATTAAGCGGTTTGTCTGTGGTTTCTATTGTGTAGGTGAGTGATAGTTCACTATGAATGGTGGCTACATCGGCTTCTATTTCATTTTGCAAAGCATTTACGTTTTGCCGCGAAAGCGCATCCGCCACATAGTTTTTATTGCCTGGCTTGTAAAAAATGTTTGCGTTGTGTTCATCTATATACGCTTTCCATCTTTTTATACCCTGAACAGATAGAAAATGGGTAAAAAGGGTATAATGTTTTTGTGCAAATGTATGTAACAGGCAGAAGGAAGCATCTCCGACCCCATAAAGTATATATATTCTTGACCTGCATCAACAGCCAAGTTGATCTAGCCATGTCAGCACCTATAAAAGCTAGAGAAATTTTAGCGGTTGGTCCTCCGAGTGCCCGCGCAGATCGAATTAGTTTCCGATATTCGATAATTTGCCCCGTTTCCAAGCTTCTAGAATAGTATATATATATCAAATATCTTTCATTTTATAGCTATCGCCACCTCCACGCTAATACCATAAAGCTTTAAATCAAGTAAATAAACCAATTTACATATGCTGAGAATACAATTGTGAGAATACACGAATATTTTAAAGTACAATAAGATCTACTGATGAAAATAACACCAACATCGGGTAAGAAATACGAAAGAAAATGTGTTTCGCCTGCCCACGTGTTTGCGGCAGCTACAAACACATCCATGCGCGTATTCTTTGAATTCTTTCAACAAAATTGCAATTGCGATTGTATTGTTTTCTGTGCTGCTATTTTAATTTCCTTTTTTTCTCATTAAGTCTTTATAATTGGTGTGCCTGTTGGGTAGAGGTGGCGGCAGGTAGTGCGGTCTGCTGCGAGTTCGAGACCTACCGAGGGAAATTTTTTTTATTTTGGTTGGTGTGGCCGTTGAGTAGAGGCGGCGGCAAGTAGTGCGGTTAGTTGCGAGTTCGAGCCCTGCCAAAGAAACGTTTTTTTTTTAAGTTATCTTTATTACTAAAGCAAATGAGCGCGTAGCACGAGCTGCATTTGGTGTTGGAAGAAAAGGGTTCAGGGTATCCTCTAGTCGGAAGCTCCCGACTAGAACCTCTTACTCGTTATCTTTGCGTTTGGGTTTCTATCTGACACAGCGAAGGTGAGTGGCTGGTGATCAGTATAGATATTGATGTCATGCGTACCGTACAGGTATTGCCGCAACTTACCCAACGCCCATACTATTGCCAAAAGCTCTCTTTCATTTGTTGCGAAATGAGTTTCGGTTTTTTTAGAGTTCTTGATATCATTGTGATGGGCCTGCCTTCTTGTGACAGTACTGCACCGATACCATATGCAGAAGCATCCGTCGTCAGATCGAATTTTTTTCGGAAATCAGGATAACTGAGTATGACGTCTTCTTTTCCCTTTGCACACCATCAAACTCGATGATTATCTTTTCAGACATTCGCTTGCTTACGGAGCCGTTAAGCAGATTTGTTATTGGCGTTGCAACTGCAGCGAAAACTTTGACGAAACATCTGTAGTAACTGGCTAAGCCTAAAAATTACCTCAGCCCAAACAGTGTTGTTGGCTCCGGGTACTCTTGGATGGCTCTTACCTTTTCAGGGTCAGTTTTTGCACCGCCCCTGGCTACTATGAAGCCAAGGTACTCAACGCTCTCCATGAAAAAATGTGTCTTCTCTTTGGCGACTTTCATGTTAACCTCACAGAGACTCTTTAAAACCCAGTCCCAGTATATGGCCTACGTGTTCTTTCTCATTGTTAGAGAAAATAATGACGTCATCCACGGAAACATAGCATGTTGTGCCAATTTGCTCCGGCAGGACGTCATCGATCGCTGTTTGAAAAATGCTTTCCGCATTTTTCAATCCGAACGGTAATCGACAGAATTCATACTTTCCTCCATTTATGGAGAAAGATATTTTTTTTCCCTATCCTGCTCGGACAAATAAATTTTGTGATATCCAGATCTTAGATCAAGCGTTGTAAAATATTTGGCCTTACCTAGATTGGCTAATATCATGGGAATGTTTGGCATCGGGTATTTATCGGCGACAGTTCGCTCGTTTAACTTCCTAAAATCTATGAGGAAGCGTTAATTTCTATTACCGTTTTCGTCGTGTCGTTTTTTGTCAACAACCCAGATTTTGTTGTTATAAGGTGAGGGCCTGATGATGCCATTTCGTAGTAGCTCACTGATTTCTTTTTTGACGAAATCGGCTACTCCCATGGTGTGCGGGTATAATTTGGAATATACCGGGTTGCCATCAATCGTTCGGATTTTTGCAACAACCGAAGTATTTAACGTTAGAGGTCGAAAACGCCTTTGCGCTCTAACTGATACTGATACTACGATGTCGTTCACGTTAGTAAAGTTCACATCGTTGAAATAGTGGTGCTGCAGCTTATCGGATGTAGTTCCACACTTTAGTCGGGAGCTCCCGACTAGGGGATACCCTGAACCCTCTTTTTCCAACACCAAATGCAGCTCGCGCTCGATTGCTTCAGTAGTAATAAAGAAAAATTAAAATAAAAAAAAAGTTGTTCACTTGGCAGGTTTCGAACTGGCAACTAACCGCACCACTTGCCGCCGCCTCTACTCAAGAGCCACACCAATAATTGAGTTTTAATGAGACAATAACCAATTAAAATAGCAGCACAGAAAACAATAACATCGCAATTGCAAAGCTGTAGATAGAAATCAAAGCAGACGCGCATTAATGTGTGTGTACACGTATACAGAAATTCTTGGAATTTGCGGTAGCTGCTGCTAACACGCGCGCAAATAACATTTGCGTTTCTTAACCGATCTTAATGAAATTTTCGACAGTACATCTTATTGTAGAATAGAACATAAAATATTTGTGTATTCTGAAAAAGTCAATTGCATATAAATTACGGCTTAAATTGATGGGCAATACAAGTTGGATAATTAACTTGATTTATAGCTTTGTGGTGGTAGCGGGGAGGTGGTGATAGGTATAAAATGAAAGATATTTTATATATATATGTACTATCCTAGAAGCTACATGTCAAGTTTGGTGACTCTAGCTATTATTATTTGCCAAAATTACTCAAAAAACAGGATTTCGATATCGATTTTTATCGAATACTTGGAAACGGTGAAAGTTATCGAATATCGGAAACAAACTCGATCTGCGTGGGCACTAGGAGGACCTACAGCTAAAATCAAGTCTCTAGCTCTCAATGGATCTGAGATCCTTGCGGCTGGTGCACTTCGCAATAAGCGATATGCAGCCCTAGCTGAGGAAGCTGACAACGCCATGGACCTGGATTCTTTATCAGACAGTGCAGAGAACAGCCCCTCAACCAGCGCAAATAGTCAATCTGACCGCACGAATCAAATTAAGTCTTCTTCTAAGCCTCCAGCAATCTGTGTGCCCCAAGCTAACAAACTTCACTAGTTGGAGCGGGCACTCAATGCTGTTGTAACAGACAAGGAATACGACGTGCGAACATCCAAGTTCGGAGTCACGCGTATCTAAGAGACATAGGGACTAGGGGACACTCACACCAATGTCCCAAATTATCTTATAGAGCGCACATTCTCGGATAAAGCTGTGAATCCCTTAACATTTATTGCCCAAGAAAACCGGACTGGCTCCACATCCCGATCAACGAGGAGCCGAAGCAGTTAAAATAACCTATATAGGAAATTAAAAGATCACAGTAAAGAAAGCAGGTCGCATCTTATGAGTTGAGGTTGATTGACAGTAACACATGTGCTTACTGTGGTGGGGACCACATAGCCAGTTTCAAGGGCTGCAAAGTAAGAATGGAAAAAAGCAAAAAGTTTAAGCTGGATGCTGGTCTACCAGAAAATGGGCGTACGTTGTCTCACAAGCAAAACAAGCATGCCAATGCGAGTACCAGACAAGCATAAATATGGCTGCAGTTGTTCAAAAAGGCTTGTGTTATGCTGACATGGCTAGGTCAGGTAGTACATAAAAAGACTGCTGAGAAAAATGTCAATAAAGGAAAAAGAAATAGATGATCGAGGATTTAGTAAAAAGTTCCACTCATTAGAGAAATAAATTCAGGACTTAAATTTGAGAATGGATCAAATGTTCAAACTGATACAAGAGACGATGGAAGCAAACAAAGCTTTTCGTGACCTGGTTCAGCATCTCATCCCTATAAAATCCAAATGACCAACCCGCATTTAAAAATCGGATTGTGGAACCCACGAGGTTTACTTGAACAATGATGAACTTAGGCTCTGCCTTAGTGCCAACTCAGTGGTAACTGCAGAGGTGGAGCCACGGTCATTGTGCGATCTTCGTCATTGTCAGAATAAGCCCATATCGCGCACGCAGGTCCAAATAGCTTGTGTTAACGTGCAACCAAACTCTGGAAAGATCACATTTCCTTCCTTATAAGCTTCCTTATATTTTCCACCTCAGGAACAATGAACCCAGGCGAACTTTGATTACTTTGGGCAGCAAATTCATTTCAGGGGGAGACTTGAACGCTAAGCATCCCACCATGGGGCAACGTAAGCACGTGTACTCGAGGTAAACGCTTACAGGAAGCCATAGCCAGCTGCTCATGCCAAGTCCTGGCCACAGGCAACCCAACATTGTATTCATATAACACACAGCTCACCCCGCCTGCGCTGGACTTTTTCATAACAAACGGGATTGCTTGGGATAGGCTCACAGTTCAATCGCTATATGAACTCTCCTCGGATCGCTTGCCCATACTGGCAATGATGCATCACACACCTCAATTCAAGTCTCGTAGGCAATGACTCCTCCCACCTGAACAGAAAAATAAATCTCAACATGGACTTAAGCGTTCCGGAGGACATTGAGGACGCAATCTCCGTGTTTATGGAAAATATAAGGCAAGAAGCGATTTGCGCTTCGCCTAAGACGCTGCAACAACCATATCGACGAAGGGAAGTGCAGCTGCCGACAACAGTTAGTGCTCTGCTTTGCTTAAAGAGGAGAGTCAGAAGGGAAAATGCCAGAACGGGTGATGAACGTGTTCATCGAATCTATAAAAGGCTTGCCGTCTACAAAAGGTCCTAAATAGGTACAAGCAGTCTCAAATTGATCGACTTCTGTTTAGGCCAATTAACCTTACATCCGATTGCAGAAAAAAAAGGTCAAGGAATCGTTGGAAACCAAATTCCAAATGTCTCTGCCCTCTAACCCAGTTACTCTGCCGGAGGTAATGTTGCAGGTCAAAAACTTAACGTTAAAAAAACCCCAGGCGAGGACCTATTGGACAACAGGACTATAAAACTTATTTCTACTAGAGCCCTGCTCTACATAGTTCTTTTGTTCAACAGCATTCTATGATTAGGACACTTTCCAAAGATCTGGAAGTCTGCACTGATCACGATGATCCCTAAGCCAGAGAAGCAGCTCACAGACGTAGAAGCGTACAGACCAATCAGTCTCCTCCCTGCCCTTGCGAAGATGTTGGAAAGGGTTATTCTCAACCGGATCTTGCAGCTCACAAGCGTGACACAGGCGATTCCAAAGTGGCAGTTTGGTTTTCGAAAACGTCACGGAACCCCGGAGCAACTAAGCCGAGTGGTCAATTTTGCACTGGAAGCAATTGAGGACAAAGAATATGTGGTGGCAGTGTTCTTGGATATTCAACAAGCCTTCGATAGAGTATGGCACCTTGGACTTCTCAGCAAATTATAGAGCCTCTTAACGCCACAATTGATCCAGTTAGTGAGTAGCTTCTTGAAGGATAGAACATTTTGTGTAGTCGTCGATGGTGAAAAGTCGACAAATCGACCCATATGCGCCGGAGTTCCACAAGGCAGTGTCCTCGGTTCGACTCTCTACACAATATACACAGCTGACATGCCAACAACCAGCACGGTTAGCAGTGGACAGGGAGGATGTCCTTATTACCACGTATGCAGATGACACTGCTGTGCTGATCAGGAATCATTTAATATGCACTGCCACAGAGGCGTTACAAGAATACCTGGGTAGCTTCGAAACATGGGCCTTAGAATGGAATATCAGCATCAATAGTAGAAAATGCGCAAATATCACATTTGCTACTAGGAGAGAGTCCTGTCCAGCGGTAATGTTGCTCGGCTCCACTTTAAAGCGTGACAGAAAGCTCACGTTCAGCAGACCTTTCACGTTGGTTCAACAAACAGTTTTTTCTAAAGCTACAAAGATAATATGGCTACTTTCTGCTAAAAACAAGCTTTCGCTTAAAAACAAAGTAAGGATTTACAAATCAATACTGACTCCTATATGGACCTATGCACTGCAACAAAATAAGAGTAGCGCAAAGCAAAATTCTTAGAAGAATAAGTAATGCTCCTTGGTATATGCGTACAAGGGACATCGAGAGAGACCTTGGAGTCCCCAAAGTAGGAGACGTAATCCGTCAGCATTCCAAAAGATACTTTAAGCGCCTTCGCTCTCACCCCAACGCAATAGCAAGGCGCTTAACTTCTCCTGGGAGAACCAGAATAAGGTGCCCCATTACAGGAGTCTGTCTCTCTAGGGCCCGAAAAAGAAGACTTAAACGGTGCCATCCACTGGATCTACCTAACAGGGTCCTATAATACATGTCTCTTTCATAAAATATATAATATAATAAATAATCTGCAGAATATAAAAATAAAACTTTTCGCTTTATAGCCTTATACACCTTAGACTAATTAGTAGTAAGTCTTGTAAAATGTTTTACGCCATATATAACTAGCTTAAGCTGCCATATTAGGTGGTAGGGATGATGTTAAATATAAAATATATATACATTTTTAATAAGAAAAATAAAAGAAAATAAATAAAATTTTAAGAAATACAATTATTAAAGAAAACGTGTTTTGAGTTTCCTTGTATCAGCGGCATCAAGTGTAAATTCCAAGATCTTCTATATACATGCACACACACACTTTCATGCGCTTCTGCTTTGAATTCTATAAACAATTGTTTACTGAGCTGCTATTTTAATTCGTTTTTTTCTTATTAAAATTAATATTTGGTGTGGCTGTTGAGTAGAGGCAGCGGTAAGTAGTGCGGTATGACGAGTTCGAACCCTACTGAGGAAACTAATCTTTTTTTTTTTTGGCTGGTGTGGCTGTTGAGTAAAGGTGGCAGCAAGTAATGCGGTAAGTTGCGAGTTCGAACCCAGCATATTGAACTTTTGTTTTTTAGTTTATCTATATTACTACTACAGCGGACGAGCGCGTTGATTTTAAAATAAGCTGGTACAGAGTTCGGGAGCTCCCGACTAGAACCTCTTACTTGATTGAATTGCGGCTTATATTGTGGACAGCATAAATCGGGTTACTTTCTTGACTTATAGCTATGAGGTAGTAATGGGGAAGTGGTGATAGGTTTGAAATTAAAGATACTTGATATATATATATACTATTCTAGAAGCTACAGGTCAAGTTTGTTGACTCTAGCTCTTATTATTTACCAAAATTGCTCAAATAACATGATTTCGATATCGATTTTTATTGATTACTTGGAAACGGGGCAAGCTATCGAATATCGGAAACAAACTCGATCTGCGCGGGCACTAGGAGGACCTACAGCTGAAATTTCTCGAGCTCTAATAGATTCTGAGATCCTTGCGTTCATACATACGGAGAGACAGACGGGCGGACGGACGAACAGACGGACAGATGGGCATGGCTAGGTCGACTCGGCTATTGATACTGATCAAAAATATATATACTTTATGGGGTCGGAGATGCTTCCTTCTGCCTGTTACATACATTTGCACAAATACATGGTTCAGGGTATAAAAAGGTAGCAGTTGTTCCAAAAACATGGAACATTTCCGGTGGATTTTGTCAGAACCATGTATGGAACTAACTGAGTAAGGGGAATCGACTGGCCATACATTCTTCAACCCCTTTATTGGTCTTATATAATTCTTGGCCGCCCCGGTGTCGATTAAAATGTTCAGTTTTCTTCCAGCTTTCGTTCAATGAACCGAGCGTTTCCTAAAAAATTTATCAGGTCCTAGTTGCATTGTGATTCCAAGTCATCCTGAATATCGGTTACCGCAGCTGCAGCGGCGCTATTATACTGTTGGTCTTCATCATCAACGGCTTGTTGCACTGTTTTGTGCACCCGTTGGCGTCTCTGGCCTGACATTCGTTCGGCCCATTTACCTGTGCACCTGTGCACTAGCTGCTTGGTCTTTCCTGAACATTTGCTGTCTGAACGATGACGAGGAAGGGTCGACGTCCATAGGCTCTGTCGACTGGTGCTGCGTTGCATGGTTGTTCTGGTGGTAGGAAACTGAGCGGTTTTCAACCGACCGCTCAGTTCCCTACCTTTCTTGAATTTTGGTGTTGTTGTGATTGTGAGCTTTTTCCTCAAATGATTTCGCATAAGAGGCAGCAAATGCCCTTCTTTCCATGCTCGCCTAGCTAGGGCCAGTGCCGATGGTAAGTCTTTTGGCTGCGATGGAAACACAACTGATCTTAACGGCTTCTTTGAGCCGGACACAAACGCGTGCAGTGCATCTGCTCTGACTTCGACATTGAGCATCGTTGCCTTGTGTGTATCATATGTCACGATTACTTTATTTGTGACGAGGGTCAACTTTCGTTCGACCTCGTCATAGTATTGGGAAAGTAGGGCTTCACCTTGCCGGACCATTTCTAGCTCCTGTCGCAGAAGCCAAAGCGATGTTTTGTCCGCATAGGTGCAGTTCAGTCTGGCTATTATAGCGTGATAGTTGAACACCGTGTTCGATGTTAACAGCGCTCTAGCGGGGCCCTTAACTTTATTTCTAATTATTGTTACAGCCTGATAATGGGCGCAGCTGCCTGCGTAAGGCTTGAACAGCTCATAGGCGTCTGTATCAGACTGCCTCCACGACACGTAGTCGTCTTGAGATCCACTAAATTCTGGGACAGACTTAACAATATCTAACGGTACTTCACACCTAACTCCAGGGTCTACTGTGATTCTTTGGTACACTTCGACCTGAGGTGGCTCTAACTATAAAGAGTTCATTTGAGTTTTTAATGCGGTTAACTGCGCATTGAATTCTTCTTTTTCTTGGGCTAAGGCCAGGCTATGTCTGCAATGTCTGCCAAATCTTCCTTATATTGCTGATGATTTTGTACCTGAGTATCCCACTCTTCGTCACTGCCTAATTCTCTTTCAATTTCCCTATAAGCTGAGAAGATCATCAGCTTGTTGGCAAAGTAGGCAAAAAAAAAAAAAACAATCTGGTAGACACTTCACGTGTTTTTGAAATGGCCGACTATAAACATATAGTCGGCATGATAAGGAAAAACAGTTAAAAAAAAAACACTTTCTGTCATAATGAACAAATAATTTTCAAGACCTTGAAGACGATTATATTCACAGCCCACTTATTTGTCTTTTTCTAAGCTTAAGGTGTCGGTGAGTTCTTAAATGTTGGGCGCCAATTATCTGATTGCCTGCGTGCGTCGTCACTTCCTTTAGGTGTCGTCGTCGCTGGTGAGATTGTAGGAATTCGGAGGCAGTCCAGTGGCTGAGTCTCCGAAGATTTAGTCCTCCAGGTTATACCAATTACAGAGTGCTGGAGTCTAAGTTTGTAGTTTGAAGTTTTCCAAATGCTGACCTTATGGCACAGCAATAAATCAATATGATGTAAAATACGGCAATGCCAGAGTAATGCATTTAATAAGCAGTGCGCTTGTTGAAAGTGTGAACAGAACTGAATCTTAAGAACTAGAAGCCACAGCGGCTGGTGCATAAAATAATTATATGTAGCTTTTGCAACAGCAGTCGGCAAGCCGACTAAGCATAAGCGATAGCGGTGCTCTTGCGACACAGGCAAGGGCTCAGGTTACCGACGCTGAACCATTTCGATCAGAGCACTGGCTACCAAGAATCCGCTGTGTCAGCATCATGCGCGCAGCTGTTGGCCAATGTTCTGGTTGACAACAAAGTGTCAAACTGCTGCGCGCGAGGGGTACTCGTTAACACACACACATTCATGCGCGTCTGCTTTGAATTCTATCAACATTGGCTTTTTTCTGAATAAAACTCAATTATTGCTGTGGCTCTTGAGTAGAGGCGGCGGCAAATGGTGCGGTTAGTTGCGAGCTCGAACCCTGCCAAGGGAACAATTTTTTATACCCTGAACCCATTGAAAATGGGTAAAAAGGGTATAATGCAGAAGGAAGCATCTCCGAACCCATAATGAATATATATTCTTGATCAGCATCAACAGCCGAGTCAATCTAGCCCTGTCCGTCTGTCCGTCCGTCCGTCCGTCCGTATGTATGAACGCTAGGATCTCAGAACCTATAAGAGCTAGAGACTTGAAATTGTAGCTGCAGGTCCTCCTAGTCCATGCGCAGTATAAGTTTGTTTCCGATAATCGATAACTTACTCCGTTTCCAAATCGATATCAAAATCCTGTTTTTGAGCAATTTTGGTAAATAATAAAAGCTAACTTTATGTTAGAAAAGCCGCATCTGCGCGTTTAGTGGACGTAATGATTGAAACGGGTCTAATAAGGGTGAAGGAGATAAGCAATTGGAATATAGACCTATTCCTAAATATTGTTTATGATTTCAATACCTAGCATACACTGTGCCAAAATAAAAGTAAAATCAATTTACGTGGCCTATTTTCTGAAGATAGATATTGCACAAGGTGCGCTTTGTGATAATATTATTTAACATTTACATTTGCCTTTAAAATTTCTCAATAGTATCTAGGGTAATATATTATTCATATAAAGCATATATATCTTGGATAAAGCAAAAGCAACAATACGTCGGTCGTAAGTGTAAAACTTTTTCGCAGGTCGTTTGAAGAGGGAAAAGCCAGATGAAAAGCCAGAATGCGTCGCATTCAAATGTATGGGCGTTACTCAATTTAGTGTTTATATTGTCTTTGACCAATTGCTTGTTGCCGCTGGAAAAATTACTAAGAAATAATTATAAGTTTTAAATAAGTGAGCAGTTGGTCAACATAACTATGCATGTGTCGTTATATTTTGCAGAAAATTTTTGTAAATCGCTTCAAACTATCAAACACTACCCAAGGAGCTCTCTGAATAAGTTAAAGGGAGATATGATTAAAATATGGATATATGTATGCATTTTTCGTGTTCGGTACGAACTATTTAAATTATTTTTAATAAAATTAAATATATTATATTAATAAATAAATAAATAAATAAGACGCACAAATAAAAATACATCTAATAATCCGGCAAAGAAATATTTTTTGATAGGTGCCTACCGCTGGACTCGTTCTGCGGTCTTCTTTGATCGGACTTTCTTTTATATAGTTGCGAAGTCGTTTTCTGCTGCTGCTGTGTTGCTCTGTGAAAAATGCACCGTGGATCGGCGTGACCACTTTAGCTTCTGATCTTAAATTGCCTTTAACATATTTTCATTCCGCCCAACATAGCTCATGGCCGTTATTGATGTTGTCACTCAGAGCTAACAAGCGGCTTTCGTTTCGTCACAAATTTATATATATATATATATATATATATATATATATATATATATATATATATATATATATATATATATATAATTAAATAAGCCACTACGCGTTACTTAAAAAAAATTCAACTTTATTTTAAAATAGGCGCAACTTATTGGAATTCAACAATTTGTGCTCGGTGCAACTTGACGGTTAGACGTCGTCAGATAAACTTAAACTCTAAAGTCTTGTCAACGCTTAGCAAACCTCGGCTGAAGGCTCAAAATCATGAGCTCGCCCTCTTTTGGCAATGCTCTCATTCTTTTAATGAGTTTTCTAGAATAATCTAAAAGCCTGAATTTGAGCTGCGTTGGCAATTTGGGCATTTGGTGGGAATAACGATTGTGGCGGATGTTTATATCTAGTACTATTCGATTTTATGATCGGTCGCACGCCAGAATTGTTATTGTCACCAAGAATTTACGATTTTGGGGCTCTACGGCTTATTATTACAAATAGGGGTGGATCTTGTTACATATGTGGTGCGCTTAGTTGCTAGGGCTTATGTATAAGGGGTTTAATTAGGTGCTGTGGACATACGTTGGTGTATGTGTACTTAAAGTATGTGTTGAGCGTGGTACACATGTCACTTCCCCATTCCTAAGAAACTAGCCTGTCCTCAGGCGAACATTTTTGGGTATAATGTTGGATTATTGCTAGTTACAATATTATCGGTTTCATTTAAATTACTATTGCTTAAAATATTTTCATGTGATTGTATATTGATCGGTTCTTCTATTTGTGGTTCTTCCTTTTTATACTCTGAACCCATTCTCGATCTCCCGGATAGATAAATTAAATAAGTATAACTTCAACCTAACATACATAAGTAAGTAGGTTTCACTGAAAACTTTCTATTCCTGTTAATTTTAAGTATAGCTATAGTAAATAAATAAGATGTAAAAAATAAACAAAAAATCCATGAATCCATGAGTGAAGTATTGTTGTCCCGAATTTCGTGCAAAATTGGGATCTATAGATCTACAGGTTGTAAGATCGACAACCAATCGAATGGGAATTTGAATGTAATCAATGTAACCATATTATATAATAAGATAATAAGCAACTCAGTGTAATATGTCTGAAGTGTTGATATCGGTGACGATATCGATACTTTAAACAAAAACCAAAAATGGGAGGAATAATGAATTCAATTCTTGAATCGAGGCCATACGGAACGAAAAAAGTCTTATAAAATATAGCAAACGGACGTTTATATTTTACAAATCAGGTGTGGGGTATATCCAAATAACTTTGCAAATTATTGGCAATGAAATATACCGCAATATTAAAAAAATCAAGGAACGAATTGAGTGCCCAATCATGGACAGTCCCGTGGATAAGGCCGAAGGCGCAGGAGGAGATTGGATACCGGATCTGTTTGAGGGAGAAAACAAAACGTTAGGTGGCGACGAAGCAGAAGACGCCCAAATTCTGGGTAACATGGCACCAAAGGTAGTCGAAGAAAGCGCGCGTGAGGAAGAGACAGACAACCATAGTGTCAGAATTTCGAAAAACGTACGCACAACCTTTACGGCTAAAAGTATTTCACCACATTGCGCACTGCAACTATTAGAAGGTCGCGAAATTCAGCAATTGCAAGAGATGGCGAAATTATTGGAAAGCCGAGAGCGTAAAGCCGAGTTGCAGTTAGCCATATCAAAAGCTGAAAAAGAGGTGGCTGATTTGCAGAATGCGCCAAAGGAGAGCCTTGGTGATGATGGCTTTTCTGGCGATGATGGCTACATGCAATGCGATCATGCAATGGGTGCGCGACTTCGAAGATGCAATGACCCTGTACGACATACCAGATGATAAGCGGTGGATATTAGCGAAAAAATTGCTAACGGTTCCGCTAAGGCGTAAAAAGACCTAGCTCCTACAGAAAAAACAAATCAGAGGTTCTAGTCGGGAACTCCCGACTAGCGAAAACCCTAAACCCTCATCTACCAACCCAAAATGCAGTTCGCGCTACGCGCTCGTTTACTTCACCAGTAATAACAAGTAAGAGGTTCTAGTCGGGAGCCCTCGACTAGGGGATACCCTGAACCCTCTTATTCCAACACCAAATGCAGCTGAGCTCGTTTGCTTTAGTAGTGATAAAGATAAATTTAAAAAAGAAAGTTTCCTTGGCAGGGTATGAATTCGCGACTGACCGCATTACTTGCTGCCGTCTTTACTCAACAGCCTCACCAATAATTGAGACTTAACGAGAAAAGAACGAATTAGAATAGCAGCACACAAAACAATAAAATCGCAATTGCAATGCTATTGATAGAATTCAAAGCAGACGCGCATGAATGTGTGTGTTCATTTAAACAGAAATTCTTGGAATTTGCGTTTCCTGCCGCTGAATAAACGTTTTCTTTAATTACGTCCTTGTTTCTAAATGTTTTGCTATGTGTTATAGAATATTTGTGTAATCTCAAAAAGTCAATTGCATTTAAATTGTGGCTTATATTGGTGGGCAGCATGATATGGTGTTTTCACTTGATTTATAGCTATGAATGAATATATATATTAATATATGAATATATATATTGATATATTTATACTATTCTAGAAGCTACATGTCAAGTTTGGTGACTCTAGCTCATATTATTTGCCGAAATCGCTCAAAAAACAGGATTTCGATATTGATTTTTATCGATTACTTGGAAACGGGGCAAGTTATCGAATATCGGAAAAAAACTAACTCTGCGCGGGCACTAGTAGGACGTACATCTAAAATTTCAAGTCTCTAAAGTTATATTCTGAAGTCAGTCAATACCATGGATTAGGAGGACGGACTATCCCAACATGGGGAGAGTTCAAATGCTGAATTGACTTTCTCATTAAAACTTATATTATTTCATTTAATATTGTAGATGATAAGATATTAACTCTAACTGTATTATAATAATAATAATAATAATATAATAATATAATAAATAATTTCTTTTAAATTTGACTGGTTAAAATGCCTTCTTTTATAAAGTTGTAAATCTTATCTATGTTGGAGGGTGAGACTAAGGATAGGTAGGTCGATGGTAAAGTGGTAGGGAAGTGGGTTCTTCTTATCTTTTCCAGTTTTCGGCAGGTATTTAGAATATGGGTGGTCGATAGCTCATGACCACATAGCGGACAATTAGGTTTGCAGTCTCCGGTCAGCAGGTTAGCGTGGGTGACACTGCAATTTCCGATACGGACATTAAGGCCATCAATAAGAAAATGAAATGCAAGTACCTCTCCACACTATGTCAATGCGCCGCCCTCTCCAGAGAACTCAACATTATAGAACCACCGTCCGTCCGTCCGTATGTATGAACGCAAGGATCTCAGAACCTATAAAAGCTAGAGACTTGGAATTTTAGCTGTAGGTCCTACTAGTGCCCGCGCAATACGAGTTTGTTTCCGATATTCGATAACTTGCCCCGTTTCCAAGTAATCGATAAAAATCAATATCGAAATCCTGTTTTTTGAGCGATTTCGGCAAATAATATGAGCTAGAGTCACCAAACTTGACATGTAGCTTCTAGAATAGTATAAATATATCAATATATATATTCATATATTAATATATATATTCATTCATAGCTATAAATCAAGTGAAAACACCATATCATGCTGCCCACCAATATAAGCCACAATTTAAATGCAATTGACTTTTTGAGATTACACAAATATTCTATAACACATAGCAAAACATTTAGAAACAAGGACGTAATTAAAGAAAACGTTTATTCAGCGGCAGGAAACGCAAATTCCAAGAATTTCTGTTTAAATGAACACACACATTCATGCGCGTCTGCTTTGAATTCTATCAATAGCATTGCAATTGCGATTTTATTGTTTTGTGTGCTGCTATTCTAATTCGTTCTTTTCTCGTTAAGTCTCAATTATTGGTGAGGCTGTTGAGTAAAGACGGCAGCAAGTAATGCGGTCAGTCGCGAATTCATACCCTGCCAAGGAAACTTTCTTTTTTAAATTTATCTTTATCACTACTAAAGCAAACGAGCTCAGCTGCATTTGGTGTTGGAATAAGAGGGTTCAGGGTATCCCCTAGTCGAGGGCTCCCGACTAGAACCTCTTACTTGTTATTACTGGTGAAGTAAACGAGCGCGTAGCGCGAACTGCATTTTGGGTTGGTAGATGAGGGTTTAGGGTTTTCGCTAGTCGGGAGTTCCCGACTAGAACCTCTTATTTGTTTTTTCTGTAGGAGCTAGGTCTTTGTACGCCTTAGCGGAACCGTTAGCAATTTTTTCGCTTGGGAATATATTTTTGGGAATATACCACAAGAGTCTGCGATCTATAATTTTCTTGAACGTTTTGGTCATGCATGAAAGTAAGGAAATCGGTCGGTAACTGAGAATTCCTGATGACGGCTTGTTAGGCCTTGGAATAGACACTACAATTGCTGATTTTCATGAATGGGGATACCGACCCACCCTAAACATGCAATTATAAATCCTTAAAAGCTCTGCCTTGCTTGAAGCCGGTAGCTGCTTTATCAAAGGATATGAAATACGGTCGTGACCGGGGGTTTTACTCTTGGCGAGTTCAAGTTCTGTAAAGTCGTATTCGAGTTGCCTGGCTGACAAGCTAAGGCTGCTGGGAGAGTGAACATATTCGAGGAATAATTTCTTTTGTCGCGTGTATTCGTTATCAAAGTTACTGCTCTTGGAATAGTCTGACCAACTTTTGGCGAATTCGTTGGCCATATCAAAAGGGGAGGTTATTAAAGTGTTGTTCGAGTTAATGCATTTTAACCGAAAGAGTTAATTATACCATTAAAATTATTTCGAAGAAAATGATTGAGCTGGCGGAATGTAGCTGTCGAGTATGGTTAGTTTTCGGTTAAAGTTTAACTGGATAGCCAAATACACAATATTTGAACTAGTTATGTTAGGTAGTAAGGAGTGAGGCAGGTTTTTTTTGACAAGAATGCCAATTCCTTGTTTAGCGTTGAGATTGTGCGGTAAGTTGGTTAAGTAACCAAAGTATTGTTTGTGGCAAACTATGCTTTTAGTGTTGTAGGCTAAATGAGTTTCTTGAAGACATATAATATCTGGGCTTTTGCTATTGATTAAGATTGTTAGTTCATCGTAGTTATTAATATAGCCTTTTAAGTTCCATTGTATAACTTTAATAGTCATAAATAGTCAATTTATTTTATATATGTATATGTCTTCAGAGTTTTTTGTTGTTTATTTGTGTATTTTTATGAGTCGGACATTGACTCGAAAGAGTCAAGGTCCAGTTTAGAGTGATTTGTGACTTATAGTTTTGTTTTAAGGATGAATAATTGAGTTGTGTAAATGTGTCAGTATGTGGGTAATTGCGTGTGAGATTATGGAGTTTTTCTGTAGAGTAATTTGATGGATTGGGGAATGGGAAGGGCTTGAGAGGGAGGGCAGGGAAGAAGAAAGCGGAGACGTGGATTGAGACGATTTTGTTTGTTTGAGTGAGTCGCCAGACCACAGGCAATTGTCAGCACCGCTAGCAAAATTGCTCTTATCAGTAGGTCGGTTGTTGTTGTTTTTGTTTATTTTGGTGTTTTTTTTTTCCAATTTTGTTTATTACGAAATCTAGTATCCTGTTATTCTATGTTAGCAACTTTTATCAGAGTGACATAATTACTTAGCTTGGCGACAATTGTGGGTTTACAATTAGTTAACCAGGTTAGACATATATACACATATTTAGATGTATTTAATGAAGTTTGTGACCTATATATAACGATCGACTAGGTCGGTTGGGTAGGTCCTCTTCAGTCGCCTTCTTCTTCGTCTCCTTAGCAGGTTCATTGCCAGGACGTTAGGATGGTTGTGGAGCTTTGTTGAGTAGCTCGCTGCTTGCCTGATGACTACGTCGCCCACCATTGGAACCCTGAGGTCCTTTGCGATGTCGCGTGTGCGAATATACCATTCGGCTCCAGTTATTTTGCGCAAGGTTCTGGCCTGAATGATTCGAATTTTGTTCAGGTTTGTTTTTGCAGCTATACCGTAGACTTGAAACCCATAGTCGCCACACAGGGGCAAGGATTACCTTGTAGATTAGAACTTTGTTACGGAGCGAGAGTTTGTTGTTGGAGTTGAGGAACCAGCTCATTCGCCTATCTTGGATTTGATGTTGCTCGCTACTACAGAGACTTGCTTGCTAAATGTAAGTCGTCTGTCGAGAGTGACACCTAGGCACTTGTGTTGACGATTTTGCTCTAGAAGTTTACCATGAAGAAAAAGTCCGGGGCAAGAGTCCTTGCGTAGAGTATGGGTAACCGTGGCGCATTTTCCAGTGTTCACTGCGATGTTCCATCTACAAGCCCAGGTTTCAAATCGCTTGAAGTACTCCTGCAAGAGGTCAGTTGCCACGTACACACATTTGTTCTTTGCAAGGATTGCCGTGTCGTCAGCAAACGTGGCCACCAGAAGATCCTGCCGATCATTCCGTGTGCTTGCATTTGCCGTGGGCAGGTCATGTGTAAACAGGCTATATAACGTGGGACCCAAAACGCTGTTTAACTGGTTGTCAAAGCAGTCTTTGCCGGGGGCTTTGCGGTTCTTAAAGCTCTTGATCTCCTGCTTCACTTCGTGTACTGTGATTGGTGCCACAGGGAGGGACATTTGGAAAGGCTCCTCCAGGGCTTGCGCGACTCTTTGTAGCCTGTCATGTGATGCGGTCTCGAAAGGCGTCAAACGCTCCTCTAGATTGTTGGCGAAGGCTTCTGCTCTGTCCTTTGGCGATCTGGCCCAGGTGCCGTTAGCATGACGGACGGGGAACTTTGGCGCAGCTTGCCGTTTATACTGCCTGGTGAGCTTCCAGAGCGCGAAATTCGAGCTCACGTCAGCAGTTGCTTCCGCTTGCATGGTGTCTGTAGCATTTATATTCAAGATAATCAGCTCCTTCCTGACCCTGTTAGCAATACGACGATAGATCCTGTAAATCGTGGGGTCCTGGGTACGGACTTACTCCCTCCTCAGTCGCTTTTTTAGGGAGAGAAGACCTTCCAAATTGGGGGAAAACGTCCTTGGACGCTGGCTTGTAGGGGCTACATGGTCCAACAGGGCTTGGACTGCAGCGTCGACGTCCTCAACTGACAGAATCTGCGTGTTTAGGTTGATCAAGCTATTTAGTTCGCCCAGGGAGGACAAGCCTGCGTTTCTTTGGGATCCTTCGGCAACCGTATTGATCGTTGTGAGGAGTGGCAGGTGGTCGAAAGATAAATCGTACTCTTCGTGAACCGATAGTACGCTGTTGGGGATGCCCTTGTATACAAAAAAGTCAATACAGGAAGGCGTACTTTGACGGTTGTACGGAAAGTGGGTAGGTCTACCAGTACCTGGCTAGGTCTACCAGTACCTGACCAGTACCTGGGCTGAGCAGGGGGTGAGCGCCTCTTGCAGCGCAGTGCCTCTGCTGTCAGCTCTGTAGTTTCCCCACAGTCTGTGCTTAGCGTTGAAGTCGCCTCCAACAATGAATTTGGGGCCAAGCTGGCCAAACAGAGAGTCGAATTCAGTTCGGTTCCAGGGGATGTTTGGTGGTAGGCATGCTGCCGCAACGAGGATTTCGCCCAAGGGAGTCTCCACCATGATAGCAGCCAGCTGTATGTCGCTGGAGGTCACTGTGAGCAGATGGTAGTGTGCTAAATCCTGCTTTGCCAGCACTACAGCACCACCTCTGGCTCGTCTTGTAGGGTGATCCGCACGGTAACAGACGTACCCCTCCATTGTTAGGTACAAGTTTGTGTGCAGATGAGTTTCTGAGATGAGCATGATGTCTACATCATATTTTCTCAGAAAAATCTTGAGCTCGTTAGCATTTTGGAGGATGCCGCGAGCGTTCTACGATCCGAGGCGCAATTGGGTAGCCATTATTTGCGGCTTATTGGGAAACTAAGCTGCGGAGAGCCTTGCGCATTCCTTAGCTCTTTAATACTAACCAGAATGGTTGCATCTGCGGCATTTAGTGCTGCAATGGACTGCTGGAGGCCTTGAAGGTTGCTTCCAAGGGACGCGTCTTGCTCCTGAGGTCCTTGCAGTGGTTGTTGGAGCTGCATTGGTTTGACGGCGGGCTGAAAAGTGCGCGCTGGGGGTTGGCGGACTTGTACATGGTGACCTGGCCGCAGCGCATCAGCATACGACAGGCCCTGTTGCACAATTCGGGAAGGTACGAACTGCTGACTGGTTCTTCGTGCGTGTTGAGGATGGCTATATCGTGTAGGAGGGGAGACATTGATGGCCGGCTGCCTGGCATTTAGTCTCACCTGATAGCTTTTACATCCTTTATAGGAAGCAGCATGGTTTCCCTCGCAAATGGAGCATCGCAAGTCTGCCACTGATTTGGCCTGGCACTGCTCAGAGTTTGTCCAATGGGACTGACCGCACCTACCACACTTGGGCTGTTTGAGACAGTAGTTTTCGGTGTGGTCAAACTCGAAGCAGCGGAAACACTGCCTTATGCTATTGTTCTTCCTCGGGAGCTCAGTAATGACCCGTTGACGGCCAACAGTCTGCACTGGCATCACTTGTTGGCTGTCTGGCGCCCGGGGTTGTATAAGTTCGTCACAGTGTGGCCGTGCGATGTAAAAGCAGCTTCAATCTAACTTCTGGGAGTAGAAGCGACCAGATATTTAACCCCAACGTGGTATGGTCTGTCTTCCTTTAAGCAGAAGTGAGTAAATTGCACTCTCACTTCAGTGAGCTTGCGGACAATTGCTCTGTGAGTGTCGGGATCTTTGGCGTAAATTCTCAGATAGCCAGAGGGAGAGACCTTGAATACATAAGCGTCTGGGCCCACTGCCTGATCTATGGTTTGCTCCATTGCGACAATATCTCTGACTCCAGGGACTGTTATCGGCCTGGGCTTGGAGACCTTCTTCGCTGCTTGCTGTTGGTCTGGGGCTGGAGGCGCTCAGTCGGCAGTGTCCATCTCGTCGTCATCGATTATAGAGGAGTCCTCCTGAGGCTCAAGGGGGGCACATCTGTTGCTACTTGTCGAAGAAGTACTGGGAGTTACGGGCTTAGCTCCAACGCGGCTGGTGTTGCGGTTATTGACTTGCTTCCCTTTTTTGACGGCTTCCGCTAACAGTGTAGTCCCACGCCGTTTTTTTGAGGCAACCTCTTGCTAATCTACCAGTGGCTCTTAGAAGGCTGGCGTAGCACCTGCGTTCTTTACAGGAGGTAGAGGGGGGTTTGTGGCACAAAAAGCAGTTGCCAAGGAGGAACTCTGGGTGCCAGAAGGGGTGGACTGCAGGGTCGGATTGGCAGCTTTGGGGCGGGTCCCGATGGGCTCTAAAGCGGCGCGGCTTGTGCCTGTTGAGGCAGATGTCCTGCAGCCGCTACTGGATGACGCTGTGGTTGTAGTGGTTGTTGCTGTCGTTGTGCTGACAGTGCCCTGCTGTTGCGGTTGCCAAGTCGAGCATTGCAGGGTACCGGCTGACCGCGAGGTGGAGGCGCCGTTCCGGTTTCCACTACTGGCGAGCATGTCGTTCTAGTACTGGTAAAAATCTTCCAGTGGCCTGCTTCCATCAAGGCGATCGACATTAGCGGCCATGTATGTAGTAGAGATTACTGAGCTGTTCGGCTGCGGGTAGATTGGCGAATGTATTTGTTCTTCATTTTGAGGTCGGTTGTTTGTAGCCATTGTTCTTTACTTTGTTATTATTTTTTTCCCAGCAGGCAGAGAAAAAAAAAAAATTTAAAACGAAACAAGTTTTTTCACACTTAATTACAAAAATAACCTGTATTTTTGTAACAAGTGATTGATCACAAACTGTGACTTTAGTGTCACTGTCACTGCAGAGTCAGTTTTTCCAGCACTATTAGTGCAGCTGCAAGTGAGCTTTGGCGAAAGCTCTCTCGCGAAGCTTTGCTGCACTCGCGCACACACCCGCACTTGAGTTGCGGTCAGCTGAGCGCAGCAAGAACTTGTTCTCTCGGGATTTGTATGGATTGCCCTGGGGCGGGCCCTATTCAGTGTCACTGTCACTCTCTTTGTTTATGCCTGCTGCCAGCGGTGCACCAACGCGCACACACACACGAGACTGCAATTTTCACGTCCGATCTCCAGAGAAACACAAACGTAAGTGGAATTTTTGTGTTTTCGTTTTGGTTGTTTGCTGCGACTGCGGCGTAGCTCACAGAGCTGGAGGCTTTCGGTAACGAAGCTTTGTAATAATTTTTCGCTTCGCGCATTGTGCATTTTTTTGATTGTTTTTATTTTTATACCCTGAACCCATTGAAAATGGTTAAAAAGGGTATAATGTATTAGTGCAAATGTATGCAACAGGCAGAAGGAAGCATCTCCGAACCCATAAAGTATATATATTCTTGATCAGCATCAACATCCGAGTCGTTTTAGCCATGTTCGTCTGTCTGTCCGTCCGTCCGTCCGTCCATCTGTCCTTCTGTCCGTATGTATGAACGCAAGGATCTCAGAACCTATAAGAGCTAGAGACTTGAAATTTTAGCTGTAGGTCCTTCTAGTCCATGCGCAGATCGAGTTTGTTTCAAATAATCGATAACTTGCTCCGTTTCTAATTAATCGATAAAAATCGATATCGAAATCCTATTTTTTGAGCAATTTTGCCAAATAATAAGAGCTAGAAAGCTTTAAATCATGTTAGTAAACCAACTTGTATTTCCTATCTAATTAAGCCACAATTTAAATGCAATTGACATTTTGAGAATACACGAGCGCAAGTTCCAAGAATTTCTGTATACATGTACACACACACATTCATGCGCGTCTTCTTTGAATTCTATCAACATCATTGCAATTGCGATTGTATTGTTTTCTGTTCTGCTATTTTAATTCGTTATTTTCTCATTAAGACCTCATTATTGGTGTGGCTATTGAGTAGAGCGGCCAGTAACGAGTTCGAACCCTGTCGAGGTAACTATTTTTTTTTTTTTTGCTGGAATGGCTGCTGATTAAATGCGGCAGCAAGTAATGCGGTCAGTTGCGAGTTCAAGCCCTGCCAAGGGAACTTTTTATTTTTAATTTATCTATATTACTACTAAAGCAAACGAGCGCGTAGCGCGAACAGCATTTGGTGTATAGAAGAATAAGAGGGTTCAGGGTATCCCCTAGTCGGGAGCTCCCGACTAGAACCTTTTACTTGTTATTATTTCTTTTTGCTGAATAAATGCACTACAATTTCAATCGGATGTATTTTGTGTGCAATTGACACTTTTGGTAGAGCAAGTTCCGGAGTGGGGGGGAAGGCCGCAACTATTGCAACTATTGTTGTCAGCAGATATCAATTTTGGGAGGTAAATTGTAAAGCTCGAATGTTAATAGCATGACCCCGGAAGGTTTTGAGTCGGCATCTATTTGTTTGGTAAATTTGTAGACTGAGGTTAACTTTTGAGAGCTGGGCTCATTCACAATTTCCGATTCGGGAATATTAATGAGGTAGGGTGCGTAGATAGTCCCCTTGACCGAATTAAGGGCTTGGTTGAATTGCCATTCTATTTTACATTTGCCTGGAAGCTCGGTTGCATTTATGAATTTGTTTGCGTCGTCAACTGAGTGAACCAACATTAACAAGTTACCGTCTTTTAGATTTGAGATGGAAGCGATATTCTTGTTTATGAGCTTGAGAGCTTTATGCACAGCGAAGCAAGAGTATTCTGATATGGTTTTTTCACTGTCTTTGGCGGCAACAATTATCTATTTCGGGTTTGCGACGTTGGTGACTGAAAGGTCGGGAAATTCATTATGAGTTTTTTGAGGGTGCCTACGTTTCTTTTGGGGGGATTCTCGGTCAGAAGACTGAAACGATTGTGCCCCAGGTTTGGGGACCCCGGGCCGCCCATAGTACCTTGCTGGTCGACATGTGCGAAACAAACGGTTCGTTATGTAGTGTGGGCACAAAAGAGAAGATCAAAGCGAAGATGGAAAAATAACTGATAAGAGCACGATTGATTAGCAACTGACGTCTGCTCGCGATGAGTGTTAGTCGGCGACTGCTTGTGCATTTTTGTTCAATTATCGTATAATAATTTAAGCAATCCTATATTAACCAATCAAAAAAATCAATAGTGACTTAAGTAATCAAACACTAAATAAGGATGTAGGCATCCAAATTAATAGTAGTCGTCAATACTCTAAAGAGCAAGATGATTTTAGTGAATTTTGTGTTAGTATTGAAATTGAAGAGAATGACACCATTAATGTGGGTGAAGAGGTTGGCAAGTCTTTGGCAGAAAAATATAAGGAACTAATTAAAACTCATTATCTGTATCGAGAATGTGACTTTACAGTGCCCCCTAAATATAACATGACAATTAGAGAAACGGACACAACACCATTCTACTGCAATCCACGACGCCTGTCTTATTATGAGAGAGACAAAATGGCAGAAATTATAGAGGACATTTAAAATAAAAATGCACTGCAGAGTATTCATGCATGCGCTTTGTAACACTTTGTTACAATCTTAAATATTGCCATTGACAACAATGGATATAAACGAACAAGTCAAAACATAAGCGCAAGTCAGTGACTCGATCAAATGTGTTACGATCAGCCACTTGACGGCCACCGTCTTATGCTGACTTACGGCATAAGCGCTGACCATGCATCCCACGGGCAAGGCACGGGAGCGCTATGTACGAGAAGTACATAGGTGCACGCGCACTAATACTTTCATGCAAATATATATGCATGAGTACGCTCTTCCTCTCTGACGATGTTAGCTTTAACATAATAAGCTTAAGTCCAAGAAGTGTTGAATATTAAAAGGCAAATATTACACTAGTGAATCTCCGTATGCTTCCCCTTTGGTTCTTGTAAAAAAGAAGTCAGGAGATCTCCGAATGTGTGTCGATTATCGCGGTTTGAACAAGCTAATTATCAAGGACAATTTTCCGTTGCCTCTCATTGAGGACTGTCTGGAGTATTTAGCGAATAAATGTTGTTTTTCCGATATAGATTTTAAAAGTGGCTATCACCAAATAAGAGTTGAGGAAAAATCAATACCGTATACTGCGTTCGTAACTTCTCATGGACAGTACGAGTATTTAAGAATCCCTTTCGGGCTTAAAAATGGATCAGCCATATTTCAGAGATTTATTTCCAATTTGCTTAGAGACCTCATTAAAAATAAGAGCATCGTAGTTTATATTGATGATATAATGGTGGCAAGAAAGACAGTAGAGGAACAAATAGATATATTAAAAAAATTGTTTACATTCTGAACGTTGATCACAATTAAAAGATAAACATGGAGAAATTCATACTTTAAGTACCAAGTGACTCTCATATAGAAGCCTTAAAAAGCTTTCCAGTTCCACAAAATGTAAAAGCACTACATTCATGCCTAGGATTTTTTCTTATTTTAGAGAGATGAAGGGATAGTAAAAATTAGAGAAATGATAGAGGAAGGTCGCAAGACAGAATTTGAAATGAGAGATGGAATAATATACAAAACAGATAGTGATGACATAGTGATATATGTTCCGAAGTGCATGGAAGAGCAATTAATCAGAATAGCACACGAGAATTTAGGTCATCTAGCGGCAGACAAGTGTTTCAATGACCTGAAAATAACATATTGGTTCCCGTCAATCCCTAGTTAAGTAGCACAATTTATTACAAATTGTTTACCGTGCATATTACACTCTACATAGATGCTTTCACAAAATGATGAACAAAGTCGAGTATGCCATAAATAACGCTATTCATAGTAGTACGCAGAAAACACCCAGCATTTTGTTATTTGGAGTGATCCAAAATAGTAAAAATATGCATTAACTGAATATTAAGAGGATAAATTAAACATAAAGCAGAGAAATCTTAAGACGGTGCAAAAGAAAGCAAATGAAAATATTTTGAACTCACAGTTAAGAAATGCCAAGAAACATAAAGCCCCGTTAACGTATCAAACAGGTGATTACGTAGCCATTCGTAATGTTGACACTACAATATGAGCTAATAAAAAGTTCGCGCCAAAATATCGTGGCCAATATAAAATAAGTAGAGTCTTTGAAAACCACCGTTACGAAGTGGAAGATATTGAAGATTGCCAATTGATACAGATACCATACTGTAATATATTAGAACCAGCTAGGCTAAGGTCATGGGTCTAGTGTGTATCCGATACTATTACTGTATGTTGTTAGCCTATACATATAGATAACCTATGATCATATAAAAAAGTGAAATGTATTGTACACCCAAAATTGTAAGATCGTGGGCGATCTGTAGTCAGGTGAGCCGAATGTAAAATCGACAACCAATTGAATGTGAATTTGAATATAATCAATGTAACCACATTATATAATAAGATAATAAGCAACCCAGTGCAATATGTCAAACAAAAAACAAAATGAGGAAGCACCATTTTTTTGTTTTTTTTCTTTTGTTTGTTTATTGTATTGAATCAAAAATAACATACATTTTTATTACAACACAGTTGGCTTAGGTGATATTACGCCAAGCCTGGTTGGGTCCTCAGGCTTTATCGTGGACAAACGTCAAAGGCGGCTTTTTGAGTAAGGCTGCATCGTCACGTAGGTAGTCGGGGGACTCTGGGGCGTCTCCTATGTCGTGGTTGGAGGAGGTCCTTGAACGATCTTCTCTCCTGACTACACACCTCCCAGCGAGGTCTCTTGCTACCCGGCTGCAGTGTCGCTGCAAGCGTTCGCTGTACCGGTTGGCGAATGCTCCGACTTGGCTATCTATGGTCTCCATTTTGAGGTCTCTGTGCAAGGTAGAATTTCTGACGTACCAGTCAGCACCCGTAATTCGGCGCAAGGCCAAGTTTTGGAGTGTCTGAATCCGTCTTCGATTTGTCCGAGATGCAATGCCCCAAACCTGAATACCGTATCTCCAAGTTGGTGCCACCACGACGTTGTAAACTGCCCGTTTGCAGCGAAGTGGCAATGGGCTGTTGGGGTTTAGTAGCCGGTTGGCCTTGGCCATCTTATAGCGGCACTGCTTAAGAAGGCCGTCGATGTGCGCCCGAAAACTAAGCCTCTTATCCAGTACAATTCCAAGATACTTGGCGCTTCTGCCAGAATGTAGGAATCCCTGACCAGTGCCTCTCAATCGCTGACGATTGGGATCTCCCCAGCGACCACCTGGCCCTGATAGTTACCCTGGAGAGCAGGGCCAGGGTGGTCAGCGCAACACCGAGGCTGATCAACGCACGCACTGATCTCGGTGACTTCCAGAGACAGATGAGTGAAAGTATACACCACAACACCGAAATCTGCACTAGACGGGATGTTGAGGACGCCATCGAGCTGCTTAACGCAAAGATTCGCGCAGCAGCAGCCGAAGCCACCTCCCCACCAGTTGCCAGGCGGCTGGACAATGCTGGCAACGGGCTGCCCGCAGACATAGACAACCTGCTCAGGATCAAAAGGCGGAGCAGACGCAGGTTCCAGACGACACAGCATCCGTGGGACAAGGCGGAGTGGCGAAGAGCGGAGCGGCAACTCAAGGAGGCCCTTCGCAGACACAAAGACGCATCCTTCTCTAGAAGGTTGGAGAGCATGGACTATACCCATGACTCAGGATACTCGCTCTGGCGAGCAACCAAAAACCTGAAGCGCCAACCCTGGAGAACCGTTCCCCTTCTTCGCCACAATGGAAGAACAATGAATTTAATGCTTGAATCGAGGCCGAACGGAACAGACAAAAATTATAAAATAAAGGCAACGGACGTTTATATTTTACAAGGTAAACATTTGCTTTACGTGTTTATTCTTGTTAGGAATAAATATACTCTATGGAATTGGTTCTAGCGCCTTCAATGTATTACACATTTCGCCGCTAAATTTTAAAAAGTGTACGCTTAATCTCTTTGATTTAACTTACCTACAGGCCAATTGTCGAAAACTGATTGAGATATGTCACCGGCAGAATCTGTTGCACTAAATACAAACTCCTTTCTTTTACCGCTTACCAGAATTAAACGCAAGTTGATCTGAAAGCAAAGAAAAAGACAAAAATATGGGTACACAGCCACAACAGTTAAAGCGACCTCGCAAGTAATAAGAGCGGGATATCTTATTCATAACGTTGCTGTACGAGGAAACTGATATGCTTAAAGATCTCTTATCATTATTTACATTGATCTGGCACTCTTCTCTGTTAAGATCATTTATTGCCCTAGCATTAACTTTTGCTAAGGCCTCGACGCAGCGCAGCGTGTTGGTTAAGTTACATTTCGTACACATTGGCCCCCTGCATTATTCCAAAATATAAATAATTTAATTGTCGCTTTGCCGTAACTGGCGCTGTCCAACTCAGGTTCGCCAGCCTCTGTAAAAAATATTGTAAATTAAAAACAAGCACAGACTAAATCGGGTTTGCCTGCTTCTCTTCATTGGAATAAATAAACAAACAAATTGGATATTAAGGAAATAACATTTGATTAATTATTTCTAGTGTTAAAAGTTATTAAAAAAGCTCGGTAGCGCAACAAAAGGTAATCAAACTTTTCAACTACACCAAGTTGAAGCACCACAGGAATTACAAGTACCACTAAGCGGTTCATCTCGTTTAAGCTCTTCAGTGTACACTTTGTAATTAAAACTTTATTGTTGCCATTCGGTAAAGTGGGAGAGTTATAAAACACAACACACGACAACACAATACTAGTTGAATACATTTCTTGTTTTGAAGACGGCCAATTCTAATAAAAATGTCTGCGAATAACTATTTTGAGCTATTGAATTCATTTTTTCTTCAAGTTCCTCTTTATCGTTGTTATCTAAAGTTCCAAATAAGTATTTGTATGTTGTTCCTACAAAATTAAGTATTGTTTATTTCCTTTTGCAACTTTTCTGTTAAATATTGAATTTGTATTCTGTCTTTATATTTGTTTGTCTGTAACATTAGTTTGTCACATGTGTCTTCTGTCCTTGTTAAATTTATTGTGAGACAATGCTGCTCGTAATTATCTGGTATGTCTATCATGCCTATTTTAAAGAGTAAGTATCCATTATGTGATTAAATAGGGTTAATATCTATAAAGTGGTTATAACTTCCTGGTAATAGTGTTGACATCATTAGTGCCAGAAAAATGAAAGTTATAGGTCCTGTTTTGGAATTTCGTCCTCCTGTAAATATTTGCTCTTATTTAATTTCTTTTGTTTTTAATAAATCGTTTTATAATGCTTAATTTTTCGACCTCTGTTAGTCTCTTCAAAATGATCTTCGTCCCAGAGGGTTTGTAAGGGTTATGAATTTTACCGTAGATTATGGGTGCTTTCCTAAGCTTTGTATTTACTGCGAAATCATTTCGGTTTTAATAAAGATTATTTTTCTGGTCCCTTTTATATTCTGGGTAAATGAAAATGTCAGCTGGAGTTCTGCCAGTATAGTTATGTTTTAGCTTATGATTATAAGAGTATAAAATTACTTCAATTTTCATGAGTCTATTTTCTTCATCATCGTCAGTATTTATAATACGTATTTTTTCAATAATTGTCTTATGTAGTCTTTCTACATCAGCTAAACCATTTTTACTTGTTATTTGAATTTCAACTTTTTCCTTATTCAACCATTCTTTCAGGGCAAGACTCATAAAAGCACTGTCCCTATCTGACTTCAGAGTTGTAGGAGAGAGTTGTTAAATATTAGAATGAGTCCTCTTTTAACTTCCATCCAATCTTTGCCGTTAAGTTCAATTACATTTGCAAATTTTGAACATAAATCAATATATGTTAAATAGCTGTGGTTTTTTATTGAATAAATATCTACTAAGTAAGTTTCTCTACAGTTTTCTACTTCTGGTGTAATTTTAAATTTACATGATGTGTTCCTGTGATCAATCTTAGCTTGATTACAAACTTCACATTCGTTAATTATGTTTTGGATTAAATTTTGATAGTCTGGGTAATAGTATATTTCTTTAAAAAGTCTGACCATCTTTTCGATACCTGGATGTAAAAGTTTCTTGTGGTTGCTAACTATTATTTCTTTAAATTCAGCATAGCTCCAAATGTCTTTTAGTTTAATATTTGTTCGTAATATTCGAGTTGTTTTGGGGTTCATTATTTCTTTAAAGGCTTGTTGTATTATTTCAAAATTTGAGTCGCATTTTTTAAAAATTCGCACTTATCTAATTGAAGTTTCAAATTTGCCTGTCTTCATTTTTTAAAAACTTTATTGATTGAATTTAAATGTTTATCATGTGATGTGGAGAAGACAATAATGTCGTCCAAATAAACAAGATAATACGCTTGAATTGTTGCAAAAATGTTTTATCAATATCTGTTTAGCTTTTTCAATGTTTAGGTTTAAATATTCGATTTATATTCTTAATTTTTTAAAATATGGTTCAACTTCTATTTGCTCAGTATCACTTCTAATCATTTCTATATGTCTTCTAAAATAGTTTAATGGTTTTTCTGTTAAATGTATTACATTTTTATTATCTTCTTCAGCGCTATGTGCTGTAGCTTGTGTGCTAATATCTTGTTCGCCTAGCATATTTTCTTCAAGTTTGAAGCGTGATAAAGCATCTGCTACGTGGTTTAATTTTCCTTCTAAGTATTTGATTGAGTAATTAAAGTTTGTACGCCAACGTTGTAATTTCAGTGGCTTGTGATCGCTTGAAATGTCAAATGGTCTGCCATATAAGTATGCGCGAAAATATTTGACTGCCCACACTATTGCTAAAAGCCCTTTTTCTATTGTACTGTAATTTTGTTCGTGGTGGTTTAACGTTCTACTTAAGAAACTAATTGAAACTAATAACTAAGAAACTAATTACTTGCTCCGGTTGTAACCTGAAACTTTTTATTAAAATCTGGACATATTAATATTGGGTCGTTCATAATTAATAATTTTAATTTTTCAAAGGCTTTATTGTATTCAACATTTTTATTGTCAATTTATGCTGCTTTCTTAAGGTAAAGAGTCATGGGTTTTGCAATTTTTACAAAATCTGGAATGAACTTTCCATAATAAAATGATTTTATTTCCTTTGATGTTTTTGGCAAAGAAAATTCTTGTATTGCGTTTACTTTCAGTTTGTTTGGCCGTATGCCTTCGAGACTTATAATGTGGCCTAAAAATTCGGTTTCATTTTTTAAAAATTCGCACTTATCTAATTGAAGTTTCAAATTTGCCTGTCTTCATTTTTTAAAAACTTTATTGATTGAATTTAAATGTTTATCATGTTATGTGGAGAAGACAATAATGTCGTCCAAATAAACAAGACAATGCTTGTTAATTAAATCACGAAGAACGCGATTCATGCACCTTTGGAATGTTGCTGGTGCATTTTTAAGTCCAAATGGCATTCGAGTATACTCGTAATGTCCGTATTAGGTAGAAAATGCTGTTTTATTAATTGATTTCTTATCCATCTCAATCTGATGGAAACCTTTTGCTAAATCTATTGTTGTAAAGTATGAGCATCTTCCTAATTTTCCCATGTTTGAAATGGGGAATTTATCATTGATTGTAATGTCGTTCAATCCCCTGAGGCGTCTGCCTTTTTTGGTACTATCCATAAGGGACTACAATAAGGCGACTGGCTATGCCGCATAATATCTTGGGTTAACATATCTTTAATTTGCTTTTCGACTTCTTGTTCGAAAACGAAAGGGTAACCGTATGGTTTCTTGTAAATTGGATTTTCATGATGTGTATTAATTTCGTGCTTAACAATGCTCGTGAATGTCAAATTGTCACCTTCTCGATATTGAGTGCCATTAAAATTTTTCCGTAATTTTAATAGTTTTGTTTTTTCTTCATCGTTTAGATGATCAACTCCGTAATCTTCTCCCGATGTTATTTCATTACTTATTGCGTAATTAATTTCTAGTGTATAACTTTCTGGCTTTAAATATGCTTCGAAGTTTTTTTCTGAATTTGGATCCCAAACTAATTTCTTATGATTGAACGATCTCTCGCTAACTATTATTCTGCCATGAGCGTAGTCAATTATGGCGTCGTTTGCCTTTAATAAATTTCTGCCTAAAAGTATATCATAATGAGGGGAAAAATCATGAATGTAAAATATCTGATCTTGCCTATAGAATTTATTAAGTGCAGTGGATACATAATGGTTAAGTTTTGATACCCCTGTCATAGTTCTAATCGAAGTAGGTCTTGTATAAAGTGGTATATTAAGAACATTTTCCCTTATCATATTTATTGACGACCCAGTGTCAATGAGACATCTGTAGCGTCTGTTATTAATTTTAATTTCTATGTACTGGCTTGTCCTGAGGCTCCAATTGGAAAGTTTTCGTCTTTTATTTCGTTCTTCTGAATCTCCTCATATTGATAATTTTTATCAACCTGCATTTTTTGGGAACCACTAGTATTTTCTCGTATACGCTTGTAGGATTGATTTGGTATATATCTACCTGGAGAAATATGTTGATTTATGGGGTTACTTATTTGTGTTTGTTGTAAATTCTGTAAAAATTTTTGACCTAGTTCCTTATTTTGGTTATAAAAAGTTTGGTTGTTTGGAGGGTGTTGTGAAAAATTGTGGCTTTGATTATTGTTAGTTATGTAATTTGGGGTAAATTGAAGTTTGGTATTTCCTGTAAAATTTATAGCATTGTTAGTATTTTGTTTTTTATTGTTGTTGTTATAATAATTTTCCTCATAGTAGCCCTCCATTTGTGCTACTTGTTTTTATTTTGAAATAGTGGATATGTCGTATCTTGCGAGTGACATAAAGAGTCCATCTGGTAGTTTTTTATGTGTTAAGTTTTTTACAGTGTTATGCATAGCGTTTGTATACAATATGGAATTATCTAAATTCCCTTATAATTCTAATTTGTCAGTTGTAATTACTATCTCTACCTCACTACAAAATTTACGTAAATTACCTTGATAATTGGTATTATATAATCTTCGCAGTAGTTCATCCACGCGTGTTTGCGTCTTGTATTCGGAGATTAAAGCTTCCCTCAGTTGGGACCAGTTGTTAATTTGCAGCATTCTAGGTATCTTCTGGGCATCTCCGGATATCTGGAGCTCAATCGCCCCGAATATGATGCATTGTTTTCGTTCATTGTGAGTAAAGTACAGTTGAAGCAGGTAATCCATCCTTCTAATAAATGGACCCAGGGTTATAGGGTCTCCCTCAAAGGCTGGCACGTTCCGTATTTGTTGAAGCAATTGGTTTAAATTTTAGTCGTTTAATTTATTCATTGCTGGAAGTCCAGCAACATGAGAACCTTCTGGTTGTTCCATTTTATAATAATTTAAGGTATTTAGTTTATGTGTCACGAAATTCACTTTGTGTTGCAACGACCGAATTGGATTTATACGTTGCTGGAATTGTTTAGACACGTCTAGTTCTTTTGCAGATAGCGAATTTTTACACTTGTTGATCAGAGAAGACACCAGTTGTATGGATCTCTTGAATTGATCGCATCACTCACGAGCTTTAATTTATTTTCACAAATGTTACGCTATCCTACCGGCTGCGCCAATAACGTAGTTATAGGTTTGAAAATAAAAAGACTTTATTTCACGAGAGAGAAAAATTGGCTTACGCTATATTTAAAGCTAAATAATAATTGGAGTATGTGACTTTTTGCAAAGGGACAGCAGAGGCAGTTTTTTAATGCTAGCGCCTTTCTGTTGGTCAGTTTTTGTGTATAAATGATTGTTGACAATATGTGAGCTTGGCTGCAGAAGGCATTCTGCTCTTATGATTTTTGCTGCTGTTAGCATTATTTGAATTCGGCTGCAGAGGGCATGCTATTGTTATGATTATTCAATTTGTAAACACACAGTGGGTTATACCATGCAATGCAGCTTATGAATAACAGTGGTTCAAAATTGCATTGCTGTGAATATACCACTATATATATTTTATTGTTAACAAGATCCCTACTACCTAATATGGCAGCTTAAGCTAGTTATATATGGGGGAAAACATTTAACAAGACTTACTTCTAATTAGTCTTAGGTGTATAAGGCTATAAAGCGAAAAGTTGTATTTTTATATTCTGCAGATCATTTATTATATTATATATTTTATTAAAGAGACATGTCTTATAGGACCCTGTTAGGTAGATCCAGTGGATGGCACCGTTTAAGTCTTCTCTTTCGGGCCCTAGTGAGACAGACTCCTGTAATGGGGCACCTTATTCTTATTCTCCCAGGAGAAGTTAGGCGCCTTGCTACTGGGTTGGGATGAGAGCGAAGGCGCTCAAAGTATCTTTTGGCATGCTGACGGATTACGTCTCCTACTTTGGGAACTCCTACGTCTCTCTCTGTGTCCCTCCTACGCATATACCAAGGAGCATTACTTATCCTTCTAAGAATTTTGCTTTGCGCTACTCTTATTTTGTTGCAGTGCATAAGTCCATATAGGAGTCAGTATTGATTTGTAAATCCTTACTTCGTTATAAGCGAAAGCTTGTTTTTAGCAGAAAGTAGCCATGTTATCTTTGTAGCTTTAGAAAAAACTGTTTGTTGAACCAACGTGAAATGTCTGCTGAACGTGAGCTTTCTGTCCAAAATGACCCCGAGGTATTTCTGTGCGGGGTATCATGCTTTAAAGTGGAGCCGAGCAACATTACCGCTGGACAGGACTCTCTCCTAGTAGCAAATGTGATATTTGCGCATTTTCTACTATTGATGCTGATATTCCATTTTAAGGCCCATGTTTCGAAGCTACCCAGGTATTCTTGTAACGCCTCTGTGGCAGTGCCTATTAGATGATTCCTGGTCAGCACAGCAGTGTCATCTGCATACGTGGTAATAAGGACATCCTCCCTGTCCACTGCTGTAACCGAGCTGGTTGTTGGCATGTCAGCTGTGTATATTGTGTAGAGAGTGGAACCGAGGACACTGCCTTGTGGGACTCCGGCGCATATGGGTCGATTTGTCGACTTTTCACCATCGACGACTACACAAAATGTTCTATCCTTCAAGAAGCTACTCACTAACTGGATCAATTGTGGCGTTAAGAGGCTCTATAATTTGCTGAGAAGTCCAAGGTGCCATACTCTATCGAAGGCTTGTTGAATATCCAAGAACACTGCCACCACTTGTTCTTTGTCCTCAATGGCTTCCAGTGCAAAATTGACCACTCGGCTTAGTTGCTCCGGGGTTCCGTGACGTTTTCGTAAGCCAAACTGCCACTATGGAATCGCCTGTGTCACGCTTGTGAGCTGCAAGATCCGGTTGAGAATAACCCTTTCCAACATCTTCGCAAGGGCAGGGAGGAGACTGATTGGTCTGTACGCTTTTACATCTGTGAGCTGCTTCTCCGGCTTAGGGATCGTCGTGATCAGTGCAGACTTCCAGATCTTTGGAAAGTGTCCTAATCATAGAATGCTGTTGAACAAAAGAACTATGTAGAGCAGGGCTCTAGTAGAAATAAGTTTTATAGTCCTGTTGTCCAATAGGTCCTCGCCTGGGTTTTTTTTAACGTTTAAGTTTTTGACCTGCAACATTACCTCCGGCAGAGTAACTGGGTTAGAGGGCAGAGACATTCGGAATGGGGTTTCCAACGATTCCTTGACCTTTTTTTTCTGCATTCGGATGTGAGGTTAATTGGCCTAAACAGAAGTCGATTAATTTGAGACTGCTTGTACCTATTTAGGACCTTTTGTAGACGGCAAGCCTTTTATAGATTCGATGAACATGTTCATCACCCGTTCTGGCATTTTCCCTTCTGACTCTCCTCTTTAAGCAAAGCAGAGCACTAACTGTTGTCGGCAGCTGCACTTCCCTTCGTCGATATGGTTGTTGCAGCGTCTTAGGCGAAGCGCAAATTGCTGCTTGCCTTATATTTTCCATAAACACGGAGATTGCGTCCTCAATGTCCTCCGGAACGCTTAACTCCATGTTGAGATTTATTTTTCTGTCCAGGTGGGAGGAGTCATTGCCTACGAGACTTGAATTGAGGTGTGTGATGCATCATTGCCAGTATGGGCAAGTGATCCGAAAAGAGTTCATATAGCGATTGAACTGTGAGCCTATCCCAAGCAATCCCGTTTGTTATGAAAAAGTCCAGCGCAGGCGGGGTGAGCTGTGTGTTATATGAATACAAAGTTGGGTTGCCTGTGGCCGGGACTTGGCATGAGCAGCTGGCTATGGCTTCCTGTAAGCGTTTACCTCGAGTATGGTGGGATGCTTAGCGTTGAAGTCTCCCCCTGCAATGAATTTGCTGCCCAAAGTAATCAAGATATATTCAAAGTTCGCCTGGGTCCATTGTTCCCGAGGTGGAAGATATAAGGAAGCAAATGTGATCTTTCCAGAGTTTGTGTGCACGTTAACACAAGCTATTTGGACCTGAGTGCGCGATATGGGCTTATTCTGACAGTGACGAAGATCGCACAATGACCGCGGCTCCACCTCTGCAGTTACCACTAAGTTGGTACTAAGGCAGAGCCTAAGTTCATCATTGTTCAAGTAAACCTCGTGGGTTCCACAATCCGATTTTTAAATGCGGGTTGGTCATTTGGATTTTAGAGGGATGAGATGCTGAACCAGGTCACGAAAAGCTTTGTTTGCTTCCATCGTCTCTTGTATCAGTTTGAACATTTGATCCATTCTCAAATTTAAGTCCTGAATTTATTTCTGTAATGAGTGGAACTTTTTACTAAATCCTCGACCATCTATTTCTTTTTCCTTTATTGTGGCGACATTTTTCTCAGCAGTATTTTTATGTACTACCTACCTTGCCATGTCAGCATAAGACAAGCCGTTTTGAACAACTGCAGCCAGTATATATGCTTGTCTGGTACTCGCATTGGCATGCTTATTTTGCTTGTGGGAAAACGTAAGCCCATTTTCTGGTAGACCCGCATCTGGCTAAAACTTTTTGTTATTTTTCCATTCATACTTTGCAGCCCTTGAAACTAGCTATGTGGTCCCCACCACAGTTAGCACATGTGTTACTGTCACTCAACCTCAACTCACAAGATGCGGAGTCGGTAAGGTGCTCGCCTGCGCACTTTCCACAGACTGGCTTTTTAAGGCAATAGTTCCGCGTATGCCCAAAGTCCGGACAATTAAAACATTGAAACAACTCGTTATTGCGACCTGATTTCTTTACTGTGCCCCTGTGATTTCCTACATGGGTTATTTTAACTGCTTCGGCTACATTTGAGGTACGTTTGATATTAACGTAAAACATATTTTGCGTTATTTTTTTGCTCATCGTCTTCCTCGTTGATCGGGATGTGGCGCCAGTCCGGTTTTCTTGGGCAATAAATGTTAAGGGATTCACAGCTTTATTCGAGAATGTGCGCTCTATAAGATCTTTTGGGACAATGGCGTGAATGTCCCTTAGTACTAGTCTATAAGGTTTTTCATCCCGCAGCTGGTGGTGCCAAAACTCACAGTTGAGTTGGGTTAGCGCTCAGATAACTGATCGAAACGCTTGAGCATTGGCAGTGTAGATACGCGTGACTCCGAACTTGGATGCTCGCACGTCGTATTCCTTGTCTGCTACAACAGCGTTTAGTGCCCGCTCCAACTGATGAAGTTTGTTAGCTTGGGGCACACAGATTGCTGGAGGCTTAGAAGAAGACTTTGTTTGATTCGTGCGGTCAGATTGACTATTTGCGCTGGTTGAGGGGCAGTTCTCTGCACTGTCTGATAAAGGATCCAGTTCCATGGCGCTGTCAGCTTCCTCAGCTAGGGCTGCATATCGCTTATTGCGAAGTGCACCAGCCGCAGAGTCAGAAGTAGGGGCTGCATCTGGCCGACAACTTATTATATTAATTGGTGTTAGCTTAGCTTTTTTTAATGGTTCTAGATGCTTTATCTTTTCCTGTCTGTTTCCTTCGAACAGACATGAGTGGCATTTGAAATGGGCAGCTTGTTGGGTTTTCTTGCGCAGAGCAGACACTCCCAGCAGCAGATGTTGCTACAGTGTAGATGGATACACTACTTGGCTTTGATAGCGTGATAGTACTAATAGCATGTATAATACTACTTGTTGTTAATGCCCAGCTACTACTAGGCTGCGTCAGGTCGATGTGACTTGATGTGCTCTGGGCTTCATTTAGCTTTAGTGTCCGTCTCTAATAATTTTCTCTCGTATCTCCACAGGTGAGTCACGGGCGATTCCTCTCATCCTCTCATACTCACTTAACCAGTTACTTGGCTGCGAGTGAGAATGTGAGTTTTCATCCATTTCAAAGCATTAAACTATATTTTTCTTAAGAAAAGTATTGCAATTGCCCAGCAATCGAAACGCTTGCTAAAGTTGCTTTAGGGTTGCCTTTGCCAACAATTGTTAGCACAGCCAAAACAAAAGACAAAATTGCTGGTAAGAGCTCAAGCGACAAGCGCTGTACAAAGTTTTATTGCCGCACGTGTGCGACTGTCTTGCCCAGTGGGCAAGCACAACACTAATAACAGCACCTTTTTCTGTTATTGTTATTATTTCCGCGCTACCGATGCCGACACCGCCTGCAGACGATGTCCAAAAATAGAAAGTGTGCTAAGATATCACACAGTAGAATGCAAAAAGTGCAATAACAATGATTGATTTCGTACTAAGTGCAAAGCGCGACGCGACTGTAGGCAACGATTGCAAAAAAGAGACAGAACTTAGGGGTCACATTTAAAATTTATTTTTTTTTTCCTAACGGATCACATTTTCTGACCATGAAATTTATCGGAGCATTATGTCTTTCTCTAAACTTTTTATACAACTTTGCCATTACAAACTAATTAAACAGCCAATTTTTAAGTCCATTAGTGCTAGAAGCAAAAAACTAAAAGATATTCCAAATTCCAATCTATAAACTGCCAAACCTGTTGCACCAAAAATAATAATAGAGGAGCCACAAGCCATGATTGTACCATCTAAACAGGCAACTAATGTATGTATCCTTCGCAAACGCACTAAGCCTAGATAACAAAAAGCCAGAAAAAGGCTTGATAGTTTCCTTGTAGGAAAGTGTCATGAAATATGATGTCATCTATACAAACCGTTATACAAAATCTTACACGGATCTTATCATATATGCTGAAACTCAGCTTATTGATGAAAACATTTGATAAATAAGGCAAAAGACTACATAATAAAAATCTGTTGTGCATTCTTTATGATCTCACTGGGAGCAAATGCTCCAAAGAGCAGGGGAAAACATTAGGTGCTGATTTCTTAAATATCGCTCCTATGTCAAAATTCCAAGTAAGTCCCTGGTAAGGGTCACAAGTTAGGTGCGCTGTAAGAGTGCCTGATCTTCCTCTAATGCAGCACTTGTGTCCCGCAGGGGTCTGAAATAAAAATATTCGCAGTTAAGACAGCGCGAAAGACTAGCCCAAAGGACCCCACCCTGAGAGACACCAGACCGAATGGGGCGCATTTCGGAGCATGCTTCCCTGACCACAGAAGAAAAACGAAACTAGCAGCCTCCAAAACCCTTCGGGGAGCATGGGCAAGATCTTCTTGTGATGTTCAGAAAAACAGCGGAAGAATGATCACTTTATATCAGCGACATGTGCAAGAGAGGCTTGCCAACGTAGATCTGCTGGGTTTTTTGTAACCGAAAGTAATGGATGTGAGTTAACAATAAATATAATTTGATAAACAAAATGCGAAGCTCATCAAAATTAAGCAACGAACGGCCGGGAGAGCGTTAGAAATGGTCAGCTTCACTGCCGCCCCTTACAGTCCACCAAAGCGAAGAACGAGCGGGAAAGAATTTCCACGCAATGTCATCTGCGAGACAGAACTGCTAAACCGCTTCCAGGCGGTTGACTAGCTCTAAGTGCATTGCCTTGCTGGTGAAACAGATGAAGCCGCTAATGTAGCACTTGTTGGACGGTCTCGAACGAACTTCCAATTTACAAGAGAAAGGAAAGCAATAGTCGACTCCAGTAACGGTGAACGCTCAAACAGCTTCCAGGCGCTTCTTTAGAAGACTTGCCATCACAGGCTCGACAAAACTTGGCCTCGTTTTGAAGCACCTCACACATCTATTGACTGCTTTAGAGATAGTCTTCAATCCACCAATCGGCCAATATTGAAGTCGAATTTCGGCCAGCAGTGCGCAGGGAGCATTATGTATATTCCTTTCCAAAATCCAAAATTTTAATCCGTATGTGAAGACCTGACGGAATTTCTAGGAATTTCAGGAAGACAAGACGATGGCCAATTGTGGCAACTATCTAATTGATATGATGGGGCATGAAACCAGAGCTCCGATCCAGCAAGGTCGTCGGGAACTGTGGCCCTAGAAAAGATGTCAGCTGGATATCTGCCCGTCGGCACATATCGCCATTCCGTACTAGCGTTCAGTTCTTCTATGGAAACCATACGATTTGTCACGAAAACATTGAATTTTAAGGGCTCATCTCTAATCCAGGGTAGAACCACCGACGTATCGCACCAGCAATAGAACTGGCTGAGGAAGATGCCTGTACGCTTGTCCTCATGCATCAGATTAGCCAACAGAATCGCTCCACATAATTCCAGGGACAGTCAATGTTTTTAACGGGCCAACTCAAGACTTGGAGCAAAGGATACGGCTTATGGTTGCAGGCTCCATAGGCTTCCACACTGGTATCGCAAAATCGAAGAGCACCACGCTATGTTGAATATTTTAAAAGCTGCTGCATAACAGAAAATGATAATAACAACTGGTCAGTCGCTGAATTCCATACAACTTCAAGGGCCTTAGTGACATCGCTTCCCTCATCCAAATTCAAGTATGGCTCCCTATCTTCATCAACTACTCTATCCAGGACTTCTTGGTGACTTGAACACCTTTCAAAGCTTGAAATTGCCACGAGTCAATATACCGGCTGTCTGGCAAATTTTAACTTTCACCGAATTAAAACTTCTGCTTGATGGCACCCGATCCAATTTGAATTGGCCACCTGACTCACTGACTTGTTTCCCGAGCGCCCTCTGCCTAATGACCGTCTTATACTCCACAGCCATCTGCGTCAGCTGGGACAAGGTGGAGAAATCTTGCCCACGCACATAGAGCCTGTATTCGGGGGCGGCATTCTCGTATATCCGGTGCAACTCCTACGCCTGCTTATACCTGGCGTGATACATTAAAGCCATCAGGTCTATCAGGTATTCCTTGAATTCCTCCCCCTCGCCTTTCAAAATAGCGCGGAGGCATGACGAAAGAAAGAAACCTCCTCCTCCTCCTCCTAAACACTGACCATGGCACATCCGTCAACCCACTACTCAAAAACCAAGGAGCGGGCCGGTCGCAGAATACCGCACTCATTTCCCTAGGCATGCGATCCAGGGCAATGTCATATGTAATGGCACGCTCCTCTAAGTCCTCTGGGAATCCAAGGGGGTCGGATCGGCCATCATACCTCATACCCTACTTCCGGCCTGCAACTGAAAATACGGCCTGGGAGCATAAGGACACTACCGGGATCAGCGGGGGTCCGCCCTATCTCGGTGTCGGTCACGGTTGCTCGGTGGACTCCGTCCCTTCCGATCTCATGTCTTTCCTTTGCACCCGTGACGACTACAGTAGGGGTCAGAATTTGAGGACGCTCGCATAATTGAGAGCTCCTCAGGTCGGGCTTAAGACTCATGGAAGATCGCCACTATCTCCTCCTTGCGCAGCTGGTGGATCCAGTGCACACTTACCCTCGGAATTTTGCTTTCACCTGAATCCATTTTATGTTTCCTTACTCGCATTAGGTGCCAGCGTCGACTTCTCTTGTCCCTATTTTCCTTCTTTCATTGTTTTGAACAAATTAAACCTCGTACTACTCTTGCAGGGTATGACGATGGGTTCCCCAAGAAATTTAGTCTTTTAATCTATGGTGCACGCTTAAAGCGAACAATAAGTCTTGTACGTCTCTGGTGTTGGAAAGAGCTCCAACAATATCCGCATGTGGTACTGTGGCAACATGCTTGTCAGTTTTATAGTTGCGTCCGTTACCAGTCTGTAGGTTGGAAAGGTTCGCAGTATTTCTTAAGTAGATAAGTCTGTCCCATACTAATACGTCTATAATTGTTACATAATTCGAGTGAGAGTCTATTGTTGGGCATGCTGTGACAGAAGCCAAAAAGATCTGGAAAAAATGGAAAGACGTGGGTTTATGAAATTCCAAACCTAATGTAAAAATGTTAAAAGAGGCATTCACAAGGCAGCCTAAGGAACACCCTCCCTTAATAGGGACCGTTGTTCCAAATTCAGATTTAACCTTTTCTTCCAAATATGGGGTGTTAGCTTTATCCCTAGCCTTCTGTTGGATTTTACTCATGCCTTTTCCCTACCTCGAAAACTCTGTTCAACCTGTCCCGTTAACCATTTGATTTTGGGCTGTTTGAGCCTTCTAGATTTTGCTAGCTACTTCTTGCCATGGGTCGGGGGGGTCGGGGCGTAGACAACGTTATCCGATAACGGGGTCCACCGATTTATTGTACTCTGCCGTAGCCTGGAGGATAAGGTCGGTAGTTTGCTCGACCCCGCTGGAGCTTAAAGCATCCAAATAGTTCAAAAAGAGTGCTATGAAGCCTATCAACTTGGCCGTTCGATGAACTATGGAAAGGAGTCATTGGCAATTAACTTGTCAAAAGTAAAGCACAAATAGACTCGGATTTAAACACGGGCTCATTGCCGAAGTACACCTGTTTAGCGTAAGGAAATAAGTTCATTAGAACCATAAGTTCGCTTTTGGCCAAGGTCTTGCCCAGTCGGTTGCCTGTCATTCTTTGCTTATTAGCAAATTTTGCAGTTATGGGTCAACTTATTAGCGAATTTAGCCATTTTCGGTAAGTACATAGTAGTCAGACATTGCATATGTCACATTTTCCTGCGAGACTCTGTAAGCACGGTAATGTTCAACTGTTATTAACATTTCTCTCGTTGGTATCGATGACGTCGGGTAGCGGGAGGGAGAGAAACAAAATCTGGGCATACCACTGATTTACACTCCTCGATATGGGATTTGGTATTGGTGAAACTAGTAGTGTGGCGAGTTTCTTCGCCGAACAAAATCCACTTTATTTTCAATCGGAAGCGTGCTTCCTGACAGTCTGATAACTAAACCGATTCGCAGTCTTCTTTGTCTCGATGATTTACGTCAGGGAAACCTTTCTGTGTATCGTAGGTGCATCGGACTCGCATTTCGGCGCATTTCCTGCCTTCATTCATTTCTCTGGAAATTTGTATTATTCGTCGCCCACTTTGAGAAAGGACTGCCCCAATGCCGTGATCCGACGAATCAGTAATCAGGTCGAAAGGCCTCTTTTAATCGTAGAGTTTTGGCTCAATGTACTGCCGTTGCTTATTACAATAAAGCCAAGGTACTCGACGCTTGTCTTGAAAAACTATAATTTGTCTTGAGGCTAAGAAAGATGCTACCGGCCATTTTTAAGCTTAAGGGAAGCTGACAAAACTCGTACTTCCCCCTACATATGGAGAACGATGTTTTGTCTCGATACCGCTTTTCTAAGATTATTTGGATGGAATTCAGGCCTAGAGTTGTAAAAAATCTAGCTTTGCACAAGTTTTCCAAGATTTTTGAATCGCTAGGAATGGGGTACTTGTCAGCCATAGTTCTCTGGTTAAACTTTCTCCAATCTACGACCAGGCACTGTTGTTATTACCCGCATCATCAGCGCCCTTCTTGACACAAATCGATTTGTTATAGTGATTGTTATAGTATGTTTTATATCGGCGCACCTGTAATAATGGGTCGTCTCCGAGACAGTACCGATTTGTAGTATGCAATCTTTATGACTGAGAACAGTCTTTACCTGTTTAAGTATGCCAAGGCCAATAATCCCGTCGAACGAATCTAACGTGCTTAACATAAAAAAAATTTTTATTCCAACAACAAATGGCAATACACACATTCTTATGATGTTATTGGAATCATGAATGGAGTGAACGGTGAAAGGCGTTTCGGCTGTTATAAAATATAATATAATTTTTAGACGCGCCCGTGTCGATCAGAAATTTTATATATCTGCTATTTTGTGCCATATAAATGGCAACCGGGACCAATCCTTAAAAATTGATGTTCTCGCTGTCGTCTTCGGTCGCCTTCGACCTCGAGTTCGGCGAGCGCCTTGGGACTCGTTGTATGCAGACTCGTTGTATGCCTTCTCGGTTTGACCAAGGCTGAAAGCGATGTGGTCAACCCCTTGCCTTCTTAGCACCGACCTTTTATTGGGATTCGCTCAACCGATCCGGAGGTCTTTTGGTAATTAGTTGTCTGTTTTTAGATGGGTCTACCTCCAATGGCAATGGCTGGTCGTTGCTACTGGGCTAAGCCTGTGGCTGATTGGAATTAAGTTTCCCTCCTGCTTAGAGGCCGGACTTTTTCCTTGACCAGGCTGAAAAGAATTTTGCTGTTTCTTTTGTTGCTGGTATTGAGACCGCTTATCGCACCTTATTGCCTTTTCTTCCAGGTTCTTAGCGGAATCAACTGCAAAAACGTACCTGCCTTAGTAAGCCTCAACTTCCTGAGCCTTCGCCAAAGCTGAGGGCAAATCAGGTGATTAAGCTGCCTATAATCCTCTGACAGGTTACGTATTAGATCAATACCTGCAGTGAATCCTCTCTTAATTTCTGGCAAAGGCCACTGATTATTGCACTGTCGTAAGACATGTTTGCCTAAGTTGTTAGCAAGGTCAACTTCTATTCTACCTCATCGTAGTTCTGTAAGATGGTTAAATTACCCTGCCTAAGCATACCCATCGCCTATGACATGGGTGGGCCGCTTATCAAGGCGGGCAATAGTGGCCCCAAAGTTTATAGACTGTATTGAAGGAGGCCAGTACGGCAACGGCTGGACAATCCCTAAATTTGCTTCTAATTTGAATGGCGGCTTAGTAGTGCCGCAACGGCAGCCATTGTATCTCTCGTAAATCTTTTAGGCCGCTTGCGACGCTTGGAGGAGAAACTTTGGACCCACTTCACTGCGTCTAGAATTTCGTTACATGGGACATCGTCCCAAAATTTTAAGTCTTTATATACAGGGCTGTCAACGCAGCAGAAAGCTCCTCGTCTATAACTGAGCGCAACTGTAGTTCGTCTATTTTCGTGTTCTTATGTGGTCTGATATTGGGGTTCTGCAAACGCAATATGACACAATCGTCACTGTCGTAATTGTCGTCCCCGTTAAAGATCATAAATGATCACGAACAAGCAAACACACAAACACCCAATGAAATGTTAAAATCATTGTTTAGCGAAAGAGGACTACCCTGTCTTTCCGGAGAAATATTTTATTTTTCCTCTTTTTGTTTTGTTTGATCGATACTTCATTGGTAGGTTGTCAATCTTACATTCGGCAATCCTGTCTACAGATCGCTCACGATCTTACAATCTTGGGTGTACAATACATTTCACTTATTTATATGATCTTGGGTTATGTATATGTAAATAGGCTAACAACATACAGCTTTAGTGTCGGATACACACTGAACCCATGGCTTGAGCATAGCTGACTCTAATGAACTACTGTTTGGCATTTGTGTTAATTGGCAATCTTAAATATCTACTACTCCGATCGTTATCAAAGACTCAATATATCCTCTGTGGGCCAAGATATTTTGGTGCGAACATTTTATTAACTCCTGGTGTAGTGTCTACATTACGAACGGCTACATAATTACCTAATTGATACGTTAACGGGGCTTTATGTTTCTTGGCAAATATTTTCTCATTTCTTAACTGTGGGAACAAAATATTTTCACTAGCTTTCTTTCGTACTGTCTTAAGATTTCTCTGCTTTATGTTTAATTTTTCTTCTAAATATTATTTGCTCACATAGGCTTTCGCTCCATTTATATAATAAGTGTATGCACTCCTCCATGTTATACTTAATAGAATAATCACATACCAAAAGAAAAACACAATTCCGATTCGATTTGCATTCCATTAATTAACAAGTAATAGGTTCCAGTCGGGAGCTCCCGACTAGGGGATACCTTAACCCTCTTCTACCAACACCAAATGCAGCTCACGCTACGCGCTCTTTTGCTTTAGTATAAATAAATATAATATAAAAAAAAAAGTTCGAACTCGCAACAGACCGCACTACTAGCCGCCGCCTCTACCCAACAGCCACACCAATAATTGAATCTTATTGAGAAAAAAACGAATTAAAATAGCAGCACAGAAAACAATACAATCGCAATTGCAATGCTGTTGACAGAATTCGAAGCCGACTCGCCTTAATGTGTGTGTGTACAAGTATACAGAAATTCTTGGAGTTTGCGCTTGCTGCCAGCCAAAGCACCTTTTTATTTAATAACTCCTGTGTTTCTTAACCGATATTGATGAAATGTTCTATTGTACTATTAAATATTCCTTTATTCTCAAAATAACAATTGCATTTAAATTGTGGCTTATATTGGTGGGCAGCATAAATAGGTTTATTTATTTGATTTATAGGTTAAGGGTGATAGAGGGAGAAACCAAACAGAATGGTAAAGATTATGTTAAAGTATGATTTGAGGAGGCTTGGTACTATTTTGTGAAATTGTTAGAATGATAAGTCTTTATGAATTAAGAAAGTAAGAGTTGCTTTTGTTGGGGAAATATTTGTTTGCAAAAAAAAAAAAATTAAATAATATAAAAACAGAAGGGCAACTTGAATCATGGTCTTTTGTACACGAGGTCGTGTTAGAGTCAGAATGGCCGTGTCGGTGAATGGAACATTTTGGTGTAAAAAGAATACTAATTTCTTAGAATGATAATATTTCGCATGAACTCGAACTATTTCATCATCTTTTATTTTGGGTCTTGGCAACATGAGTCTTTCGCTTTGCAAAGTACCGTTTGAGCAAGGCGACGACGGCGCGTCGCCTGTGCAGAGCTACAAAATGCGTCGCCGAGTGTGGTTCGAGGGAATTATACAGGCGGTTAAAAAAGAGCAGTCAGTGTCCTCTGATCATCACCCGTGTAAAGATCGAAACTCGCTTCGCTCAAATGGAACCCAAGCATACTTCGACATATATATCAAGTATCTTTCATTTTATAGCTATCGCCATGATCAAAACAAACATCAGTATGTTTTGCACTTGTGCTTGCATTATATTAGATGGTCGACATTCTCTGCCATTTCCTTTGGCCAGCAGTTCAACATCTTTCACCCTTATTGGTGTTCTTCACGTTCTTCAGTAACTTCAACATTCTCAATATTTTCTTTTTCACTTTCAACTCTATTATTATAATCATCACACACATTGAGCTGCTCGGGCACTTAACATTCTGGCAATTTTCTTAAATCTTCATGTGCATATTTGTAATTTCGTTTATTGGTTAAGGACTTTAAAATGTACCTATCACCCTCTAAAACCTGTTTTATTTCAAAAGGCCCCTTGAATTTTGGACTTAACTTGGTTTGATGCCTCTCTTCGCTTTTAAGTAATACAAAATCTCCAACTTTGTGTCTAAGTACTTTTGCCTTATTTTTATCAAATCGTTCTTTGTCATAAACTGCAGTAGCTAAAATATTCTTTTCAGCTCTTACATTTGACAAATCAACCTCATTTTCTATGTCACTAGGTGGTAGTAATCCAAAAGGGCGTGCTACCTTTTCCAATAGCATTTCTAGAGGACTTGCCTTTGTCACACGGTTAGTTGTACAATTGATTGCCAACTGCTCCTCTCCTAGGTCCTCCTGCCAAGACTGCGTTCCAGTTTCAGCCGCCGATAACATATTTTTGAACGTGCTATCATTGTCCGTTCCACTTGACCATTAGCTCGACTAGCACCGGTGGCAATCAAGTGCAAGTTTATTTTATGATCTGAACAGAATTGACTAAATTTCGCTCCGGTAAAACACCTTCCCTGGTCAGCTATTATTCGGTTTGGTACTCCAAACATCGAAGCAGCGGATTGAACAGCATTTATAGAATTCTCACTGTCCAATTAAAGGGTATGATATAGATAGACATACTTGGTAAACGCGTCTACTTGAACAATAACGTACTTCTTTTGGTCACTCTTGCCACTCAATTTCCCAGCTATGTCGATGTGGATAGTGTGCCAATGAATATTGTCTTTCGGAAATGGATGTAGCTCAGCCTGAATTTTTACTGAAGTGGATTTGGAAATTTTGCAGCGTGTTCTGCCATTTCTCTGTATTCTCCGGCGGAGAAACTCTGCCCTTAGTCATAGGTTTTCGCAATATCTTCAGCAAGAGAAAAATCTTTCAATTTACTCACAATTTCGGCTATGTCTGAGTCTCGACGCTTTTCAGAATTGAGCCAATTGCTTGAAATTTTGCCAAGTTAACTCTCTTCTCTTCAATCGCCTTTACAGCAGAAGTAGACTTTGGAAAGATAGGATTTTTTGACAAAAAGTCAACATGGGCCATTCTTTTCCCTTCTCTGTACTGAATGTCGAATGTAAATGACTGCAAATAAGCCCAGCAGCGCTGCGCTCTAGGGGTCAAATCTTGTTTATTTCTTGACGCCTTTAGTGAGTTACAGTCGGTATAAACAATAAATTTACTACCCAACAAATAGTGTTGAGAATTTGTGATGGCGTTTACAACTGCTTAAGTTTCCAACTCATACGAGTGGTATCTCGACTCTGCAGGTGAAGTAGTTTTGCTAAAGTATTCAATTACCTGGGCCTTATTATTAATTTTGTGTAGCAAAATTGCACCGTACCCACTGCAACTTGCATCTGTATGCAACTCAATTGGATAATTTGGGTCAAAAATAACAAGGACTGGTTTATCAGTAAGAGTAGAAATAACCATCTTCCGTATCTGTTCATGTTCTGTTTTCCAAATAAATTTATTTTTGTCTGAAGTAAAAAAATATAACGGTTTCATCAACTGCGAAAATCCCTTAATAAACTGCCGGAAGTAAGATGCCAATCCAATAAATTGCCGAAGTGCTGTGACTGACTGTGGAGGCGGAAGAGGAGTCAACGCTACAATTTTCTGAGGGTTTGGACGAATTTCACTAGCACCAACACTGAAGCCTAAATATTGAACCGATGTTTTCAAGAAAGAACACTTTGTGATGTTGAATGAAAACCCAGCCTCTGTCAGAATATTTAGAACAATGTCTAATCTTTCAAACGCCTCACATTGTGTTGCAGCAGTTATCATGATGTCATCAATATAGACGATAACATAAGAATTTGCCAGATCCCCGAGTGCCTGCATTACTAAGCGTTGAAAAACAGAGGGTGCGTTTTTAAGCCCGAATGGCATAGACAAAAATTCATATTGGCCATCTGGCGTCACAAACGCTGTATACTCAATAGAATCCGCATTTAAAGGAATTTGATAGTATCCACTGGCCATATCTAAATATGTGAAATAGTTAACTCCGCGAAGTCTATTTATTTGATCCTGTATAAGTGGCAGCGGGTATTTATCTGCGATTGTATTTGAATTTAGCTCTCTATAGTCAACACAAAGTCTATCCGAACCATTTTTTTTTTAGACCAATACTATAGGTCTTGCATAAGTTGAACAGCGTGGTCATATTATATTGCTTTTCAACAGCTCATTAATTTTTTCAAGAACTTTAGTACATGGAATACCTTTTATAAAACTATTTGAGTACTTTGCCAGCAATGAATTAAGTTTTATTTTGTCTTGTCCCTTAAGTTCAGTATCAATATCGGTTGGTTCGCCACCGGTACATACATTAATTATTTTAGCTCTTGTGATTGTAAATTGGTTTGATGAAAGGACAATATCAAAACCTTGATTTAGTATTTCACGGCCAATGACAATATCGTTTTGCATGTGATCGTCGCCTATTACATGAAACAAAATCTCAATACAATTATCATCAATTTTTACGTTATTAAAATTCGTACAGTACTACATATTCCATTACTGCCTATGCCTTTTAACATAACAATATTATTCAATCTTTTACCAGAGAATTAAGTACTTAGCTTTTTTTTCATCAGTGAGCATTCCGCTCCGGAATCAAATGTGACTTCAAAAATTTGGACTCTATGGTTCATGTATCCCTTAGGTACTGCAAGGCTGCACTGGTCCACTCGCTTTTCTCGGATAAATGTCTTCTTATCAGCTTCCTTCTGTGTACATTGGGTAGATATGTGATCCTGGTCTCCGCACTTGTAGCAGGTTACACTTGATTTTCCACGATGATGTTCATCTTGTCTGCCATGTCGTTCTTTTTCATTCGCAAGGTGATGTTGTCGTTTTCTGAGTCTACATTCAAATATTTTATGGCCCAATTTTCCACAAAAATTACATTATATTGATGATTGCTTTTGCCGTTTAGGATAAACTTTAGATTGTTGCTCCACAAAGCCACTTTTCCTTTTATTAAGAGTGAACGCTTTTAATTCGGACTGTAAATCGCCTCTGGTTCGAACATTTGATGTAAAACTTAAACGCTGCAGTCGGTTATCAAAACATGCTAGCAATGCAAGAGTCACGGATACAGCAATTTCTTCCGTTTCCATTTGGCGCCATTTCGTCGTCAGTTCTGTAACCATGCGGTTTGCATGGATTGCGAGACACTCGCCATCAGTCGGTCGCTTTGTCAGCATATTTAGAAACATGGCGGCTAGTGTTTCTATAGTGACAAAGCGTTGTATGAACAATTCTTTAAATGCGAGCCAGGTTATACCAGCGTAAGACACTTGCGACAGCCATTGCGAATCGCTGCCCTCCAATACTGAACTAAAAGTCACTACCAAAGTCTTTTAAAATAATTTCAACAGCAGTACATCACGATAAGGCGATGGCGCCGGCCTTGTCTGGGTTGAATTTGGGAAGTTGCATCGATTTGCTTTGCCCTGCATCAGGTGCCGTTGTTTGTATGGCCCGCACGAGTTCGATTACATTTTTATTTTGTAATTCAATGATGGTACGCCATGTTCCATCTACTGTTGAAGGTAGAGGGCCAGATCCCACTTCTGATGTCGAAGTATGCTCGGGTTCCATTTGAGCGAAGCGAGTTTCGATCTTTACACGGGCGACGATCAGAGGACACTGACTGCTCGTTTTCTATGCCCTCGAACCACACTCGGCGACAGCGCCGCGACGCATTTTATAGCTCTGCACAAGCGACGCGCCGCCGTCGCCTTGCTCAAACGGGACTTTGCAAAGCGAAAGACTCATGTCGCCAAGACCCAAAACAAAAGATGATGAAATAGTTCGAGTTCATGCGAGTTCATGTTCCATTCACCGACATACATATACATATGTATATACTATTCTAGAAACTACATGTCAAGTTTGGTGACTCTATCTCTTATTATTTACCAAATAGCTCAAAAACAGGATTTCAATGAAGATTTTTATCGATAACTTGGAAACGGGGCAAGTTATCGAATATCGGAAACAAAATCGATCTGCGCGTGCGCGTTCATACATACGAACGGTCGGGCGGACGGACAGACCGACATGGCTAGATCGACTCGGTTATTGATGCTGATCACGAATATATGTATATACTTTATGGGGTCGGAGATGCTTCCTTCTCCCTGTTACATACATTTGCACAAATACATTATACCCTTTTTACCCATTTTCAATGGTTCAGGGTATGAAAATAGTTCCCTCGGTAGGGTTCGTACTCGCTACAGACCACACTACTGGCCACCGCCTCTACCCAACACCCACACCAATACTTAACTCTTAATGAGAAAAAAAACCAATTAAAATAGTAGCACACAAAGCAATACATTCGCAATACATTGCAATTCTGTTGATAGAATTCAAAGAAGACGCGCATGAATGTGTGTGTGTACATGTATTCTTGGAATTTGCGCTTGCTACCGCAAACACGTGCGCTGCCAAAACATATTTTCTTTCGTGTATCTTAACCGATCTTGATCAAATTTTCCACAGTACAGCATATGGTACTAGAGAATATTCGTGTATTATAAAAAGGCAATTTCATTTAAATTGTGGCTTATATTGTGGGCAGCATAAATTGGTTTATTAACTTGATTTATAGCTATGAGGTAGTCTGTCTGTCCGTCCGTATGTATGAACGCAAGGATCTCAGAACCTATAAGAGCTAGAGACTTGACATTTTAGCTGTAGGTCCCACTAGTGCCCGGGCAATACGAGTCTGTTTCCAATAATAGATAACTTGCCCCGTTTCCAAGTAATCGATAAAAATCGATATCGAAATCCTGTTTTTGAGCAATTTCGGCACATAATATGAGCTAGAGTCACCAAACTTGACATGTAGCTTCTAGAATAGTAAATATATATCAAGTATCTTTAATTTTATACCTTTCGCCACCTCCCCGCTACCACCGCAAAGCCATAAATCAAGCTAATAATCTAACTTGTTTTGCCCATCAATGTAAGCTACAGTTTGTATGCAGTTGACTTTTTGAGAAAACACAAATATTCTATGGCACAATAAGATGTACTGTCGAAAATTTCATTAGGATCGGTTAAGAAACACAAAAATGATGTGCGAACGTGCAAGCAGCAGCTAGCGCAAAGTCGAAGAATTTATGTATACATGTACACACACACATTAATGCGCGTCTGCTTTGAATTCTATCAACAGCATTGCAATCACGATTGTGTTGTTATCTGTGCTGCCGTTTTAATTAGTTTTTTTGTCATTAAGACTCAATTATTGGTGTGGCTGTTGAGTAGAGGTGGCGGCAACTAGTGCAGTTTGTAGCGAGTTCGAACCCTACCGAGGAAGCAACTTTTTTTTTGGCTGGTGTGGCTGTTGAGTAGAGGCGGCAGCAATTAATCAGTTGCGATCAGTTGCGAGTTTGAACCCTGCCAAGGGAACTTTTTTTTTGATTAATTTATCTTTATTACTACTAAAGCAAACGAGCGCTTAGTGCAAGCTGCATTTGGTGTTGGAGTATAAGGGTCCAGGGTATCACCTATAGGGAGCTCCCGACTAGAACCTCTTACTTGTTTAATGTTATGAACATCATAGTGTTGTTAACACGATTCCACTAAGCTGCGTTTGCTTAATAAATAAAACCATATATATACATGTGGGGTTTTATTTTGGATAAGGTTATACAAATATTATTGTAATGTTTAAAGTTACAAATAGTTGAATTAAGTGGTAGGATCAGCGAATCGTCGTCTTTTCTCGTTTGGGAAGCAGCTCTCACAACCTTTCTCGTCTAAGGCCGAACTCCAACTCCCGTCTTCGTCGTTTTTGGCACGCTGCTCTTCTTTGCATCGTGTACGTTTTCGTCTTCTGTTTTAGCGGATTCGCCGACTGGCGAATTCGCCTTCGTTGTGTGTTGAATGGTTGTTGTCTAGGGATCTCGTTGTTGTTATGAGTACGTCGAAAGTGGGCAATGGCCTGCCTTGAGTAATACACACCCACATTCGGCCATCCTGCTTATGTATTCGCCTCGAATACATTGTCGTCGTCATCGTAGTTTTCGGGAATCGACCATGGCTTTAGATACTCTGCACAAGTCGAAGAGTTATTTGGGCCATCGGAGTTACCAACTTTTTTTTTACATCATAGGCATTGTTGTGCTTTACTTTAACAATTTGGTACGGTCCCAAAAACTTTGGTTTTAATTTGAGGCCACTTCCAAATTGTGTTCGCTTAATGGCAACTAAGTCGCCAACGTTGTATTTTCTTGCTGCTTTCCGTCGTAAGTTATACGTCTTTTTATTTTCGGTTTGTAGATTTAAAATTTGAGTTTTCGCTTTGGCTCTTAGTTCGTTGCGGACTTCGTTGAATGCAACTGCGGACTCTTTTCTTAACATTTCATGCAGTTGGTGATCGTCTTTAGTTCGCATCTTGACTCCCATCAAAAAATCAAAACGAGTGGTGTCAATGCTCCTGGTATACGTCCAGTTTATAGCCCTTTGCACTCTTTCTACATGTTTATACCATTTCGTTGGGTCTTCGATACTTAGTTTTGACAGTACAGATATAATAACTGCATTAAGTCGTTCCACCTGTCCATTCACTCGGGGTAGTTCAGTAGTCGACTTGATGAGTTTGATATTTTCTTCGACACAGTATTTCAAAAAGTCTTGAGCTGTAAATACTGAGCCGCGGTCAGAAATTATACAGGCTGGATTTCCAAATACTACGCTCTGGCAGCGCAACTTCGAAATGACTTCATTTGCTGTAGTCGACTTTGTGGGATAAAGCCAACAAAACTTCGTAAATGCATCGAGTACAGCTAATATGTGCTTATAATCCTTATGTGTCGATTCCAATGGACCCAAATAATCAATGTGATATGTTTGCAATGGGACATCTTCTTTTTGCAATGGATGTAACAAACCTTCTTGTTTCCCTCGCTTACGATTTGTAAGAATGCAGGGTATACAGCAGTCAATATATTTCTTAATTTTTTCTTCAACATTCGGTATAATATACTCTTTGCATATCAACTCTTTTGTCTTTTTTATGGCGAAATGCCCTCTATCGTGAGCTTTGCTGATAATTTGTCTTTGCATATCCCTTGGAACTACTATGAGTTCAACATCGTCGACTAGCTTGTAAAGAATGCCTGCCTTTATGAAATAATCTTCATAATTCTTCTTTTCGTCATCTATTATTTTTATGATTGATTTCAATTGGTCATCTTGTTTTTGTGCATTCCCTATCCGAATCGATATGCTTTCATCATTTATTGTCATTATTGGGTATCTCGAGAGCGCATCTACATGTTTCATGCGTGAACCGGATCGGTGCTCGACTTCATAGTTAAACTCTTGTAAAAACAACACCCACCGGGCCACCCTTGTGCACAGATTCTGCTTTTCTAACGTCTTTGTAAATGCATTGCAGTCTGTGATCTTAAATGGGATGCCTAAAAGGTAAACTCGAAACTTGTTTAACGCTTCGATGACAGCTAAAATCTCAAGCTCATAACTTGAATATTTTCGCTGTGCGTCCGTCGTTTTCTTACTCATGAAGTATACTGGATGCAACTGTCGATCGTCTGGTGACTTTTGCATGAGCACAGCTCCAAAACCGTCTATTGATGCATCAGTATGTACTTCGGTCTCGTATTTTTGATTGTATATAGCTAATATCGGGTTAGAGGTCAAACATTTTTTCAGGGTTTAGATAGCGCTTTCTTCTTTAGGACCAATCATAAATTTTGTGTTGTTTTTTGTCAAATCTGATAAGGGCTTTGAAATAATGGCATAATTCTGGATAAATTTTCGGAAATAACCAGTAAGGCCTAAAAAACTTTCAAGCTGCTTTAGAGTCTGTGGCATCTTAAATTTTGAAACAGCTTCAATCTTTTGCGGTGTCGGGTACAATTTTTTGAATTCTATAATATACCCCGAAAACTGGATTCTGGTTTGTAAAAAATGACACTTTTTTAAATTCAGCTCAAGCCCGTACTCTTTACAGGTATTCATAACTTCTATCAGATTTTCCAATGCCTCTTTTTCGTCTTTAGCCGGTATGATTACGTCGTCTACGTAGGGTAGTGCAATATTTCTACGAGATAGCGGTCTAAAAATTGCATTAATGTGCCGTTGGAATATTCCAGGTGAATTTGATAAGCCAAAAGGCACTTTGTGGAACTGATATTGTCCGCTCTGCGTAACAAATGAGGTGTACTTCTTACTGTCCTCGGCTACTGGCACATGGAAGAAGCCATTCTTCAAGTCGATTGTGCTAAATATCAAAGCCTCTTGCAGGCGATCGAGCTGATCATCTATTAGCGGCAATGGGAAATGATCTTTTATGATTACCTTATCTATTCTTCTGTAATCGATACAGAGTCGTGGTGTGCCATCATTATTTTTTACGAGAACCACTGATTCTGACTCTTCGATAATACCATTTTTCAGCCATTCATCAACCTGCGATTCAATGATGCGTGCCTCTGTAAATGCGAATCTTCTTGGCCGCGAAAAAATTGGAGTTTCACTTTTAAAATTATTTTCATCTCGACATTTGTTGTTTTCAAGTTTTCCGGCTTATAGTTTTGAACCATCTCAAGTACTTTGTTTTTTGTAACATCACTAATCTGAGTGTTTATATCGACTTGATCATTATCAATTACCGCATCAATTTTCATTATATTACTTTCGTCACTATCGTTTTCTTCATATGTCTTTCGTACGCTCACACCGTTGCGATTAAATGATATTTCCGCATACAAACAAAGTTCTTCTCCAATTATTAGTTTAACGTCCATACAACTTTGCGTTACCACGTAAAAATTCAAAACATACTCATTTTTATCGATCTGAACCGTATAATTAAACTGCCCAGTCGGCTTTATTTTATTCGCGTTACGATCATTACCAAAACCAATCAAATACACGTTACAGTCTTTTAATTTTGGAAGGGAAAGTTCCTTATAAAGATCTTCACGTAAAACATTAAACTTGCTACCGGTATCAAACAATGCTAAGCACTTCATGTTTTTGAAAAAAACTTCTTTTGACGTTAGCGCAGTTTTGTTCTTTACAACACGAATATTTGATTTGACTTCATTTTGATTTTCATATTTTTCCTTACAATATTTCGATATGTGTCCGAATTGGTTACAATTAAAACATTTTCATCCATTTTGTTTATTCATGCAACTGTTGGCTAAATGCCGCTTTTCTCCAAAACTAAAACAATTGATTTCTTTTTTTTCCCTGTGCGTACCACTGTGCATCATTTGCACCTTTTTCTCTTTGTCAATTTTATCACTTTTCTTATTTTTTCCACTCAATAGTCTTTTAATTTGTTTTTAAACTCGTTCATGTTTTTTGCACCATATAAAATCGATTTGTTATTGGAAAAATCATCTATACCATCGATCACGTATTGCATGAGTGTTTCGTCCTCCACATTTCCACGAGATGCAATGTCTCTCATGCGATAGAAATATTCGTATGCGCTCTCACCATTTCGACGCTTGCTCTCAGTCAACTGTGAGTGTATTTGCTTGCTGTTCACTCCAGATTTGAATTCGCTCAACAATGCAGTCTTCAGAGCAACCCATGAATTGAGATGCTTTTCGCTCAAAACAAATAATTTCGCAATGCCTCGCAATGATTTCTTTGCGAAAATGAGCGTTTGCAAATCACTCCAACACATAAGCAAAGCTTGTTCTTCGAATTCTTCCAGCCATACTTCTATAGACATTTCTTCACTACCATCACATACTCGAACGGACTCTTCCACGTCGCGGAAACTTATAGCAAAACGTTGTGTTTGCAATTCGTTGACGCGTTGTCGGTAATCGTCGTTTCGCTTTGTGTTTCGAGCTGCGCCTGCTCGTTCGTTTTCAACCGTTCCTTCTTCTGCTACTTCTTCGTCGTGTGCGAAATCGTCAAATCCGTGCGCGCCGCTCTCAAGGTCTTCATTTTCTTCATCGCTGCTTCCCTCGTCTGCGTTATTGTTGTGCCGAAGCAGTTGTCCGGCAAGCAAAATATGTAACGGAATGTTTTCAACGCTGTGGTTAATTCCCAACACTGTGCAAATCGATACAAGGTCATGTTCAGACAATTTTTCTTGTATATATACGCTTTTCGCCAAAAATGTTGCGTCGTTTTCATTATATTTAAAACCACTAAATTCACGCAGACGGCGTCTGTTATTCCTGTCACCTTCGGCTTCAAAAACAAATTTGTGCAATGTACAAATATTTGTCTTTGTCGCTGCTTTCAGACTTCTTGGAATTAACTCGTTTAAATTTGCCATTTTACAAATGAGATGTGGAGAAGAAACAAAAATAGTACTATCTTTTATTTCTCACACGATTTCAACACTTCAGTCCTTCCTCTTTTACACCTCTGAAACAATTTTGCAGCTTTCCACTTCTTACGTTGTCTACAAAAATTGTTCACTATCACATCACTTCACTTTACTTCGTTAATCGTCTTTGATGAGCCTTTTAACCACTTCACTTCTTTTATTCCGGATGAGCTCCCAAATATGTGGGGTTTTATTTTGGATAAGGTTATACAAATATTATTGTAATGTTTAAAGTTACAAATAGTTGAATTAAGTGATAGGATCAGCGAATCGTCGTCTTTTCTCGTTTGGGAAGCAGCTCTAACAACCTTTCTCGTCTAAGGCCGAACTCCAACTCCCGTCGTCGTCGTTTTCGGCACGCTGCTCTTCTTTGCATCGTGCACGTTTTCGTCTTCTGTTTTAGCGGATTCGCCGACTGGCGAATTCGCCTTCGTTGTGTGTTGAATGGTTGTTGTCTAGGGATCTCGTTGTTGTTATGAGTACGTCGAAAGTGGGCAATGGCCTGCCTTGAGTAATACACACCCACATACATTTTTTCTTTTATTTGAACAAGTTATGAACAATAATCATAACGTGCTGTTAACACGCTTAAACTGAGCACCGTTTGCTTAATAAAAAGAAATAAATGTGTTTCTTCTCGATCTCAGCAATTAATACTCAATAATTTTAAATTATTGCTGGATTCGATTCCCTTTTTTTGGGTGTTTCACTAAACAATAAATACAAATTATTCAAATATGGAAACTAAAAACCAATAATATATTTAGTAAAACATTCCGATTGCGTTTGGACTCAATACTAGACATCATTTTGGTCATTCCAAGACGACTCGTGTACCGATATCTCGATCCGAACGTTTCTGCACCATTCTGCCTACCTTTAGAGACGTGTTTACAGCGGTCTATATAAATAATCCAAGACTGACGCCGGTGGAAAAATTGTTGCATTTAAATTCCAAAACCAGCGGCGAAACTAGGGAAATTGTATTTAAGTCCCCGCTCACGAATAACGGCTTTCAGTCAGCGTGGGCGAGCCTGACGGAGAGATTTTAAAACATGCAACTGTTAGTCAATAGTTAACTGAAAATTCTTTTCAATCTCCCCCCAGCATCCCAGATGTCTGGAGCCGCCCTTAAAGAACTTCAGGGCGCAATCCAGGGGTGTTTAACGTCTCTTGACCTGTCCAAGGTAAGCACCGAAAATTGGGATTGTCTTCTCATTTTTTGTAATTCTCGAAATTGCCTAAGCTCACGCTGTCATTATGGGAACAATCGCTGATTCCTGATTGACCGATATCGCACTTTTGAGGCGATAGAGGATATCCGACCTAGCTCACATACGACATCCCAGTCAAAACCCACAAAAAAAGAGGCCGACCAATTAAAAACGTTCGAAGCAACGTTGACCAGATAGTCCCAACATAGCGAATTGTGCCAGAAGGAAAACAACCTTGTGTGTCTTTGTCCACGTTTCTTACAAATGTCCCAAGAGAGTTTCAGGCAGCAAAAGTTGTGCTTAAACTGCTTCGCCAGACAGCACCGATTGAAAGGTTGCACTAGTGAAACTAGTTGTTACCCGTGCAAAGGACGTCGCAATACGCTGGATAGTCCCCAGGTGCCCTCCGCTTCTACAACACCAATAGTTTTGAACCCTCCTTCGCAAATACTGTCCACTTAAACTTCTACCCAAGCTACCGTTCAAAACTACTTCTCTGCAAGTTCACATGGCGTTCTCCTCTGCACAGCTGTCATCGAAGTGTGTCATTTGGATACAAAATATACAGCTCGGGCACTAATCGACTCTGGGTCAGAAGCGACCTTTATATCAGAGAAATTATTCAAAAAGGTTAAGCTTCCATATCAACCCGTCGACGCACAGGTCTCCGGTTTGAATCAAGTTATTTCCGCTCAACCGCAAAAGCCCTGCCATTTCAATATTGGCTCTTTAATAAAGCCCAGGGTTCATATCGAATCCTCCGCTTATGTTCTTCCAAAGCTAGCAGGCAAATTGCCCTCATATCATACCATCCCCCAAAATGCTTTGAAGGAACTCCCAAACTTCCACTTAGCCGATCGTTCTTTCAATAGGAGCTCACAGATAGAAGTGCTTCTTGGCGCTGATATCCTCCCATCCATATTATTAAGTGGCTCCTATCCCAACATATCCCATATGTTGAGAGTGATTGACGTGTTTTTCTTGTGCTCCAAGGTTTTGACTGGGATGTCGTATGTGAGCTAGGTCGGATATCCTCTATCGCCTCAAAAGTGCGATATCGGTCAATCAGGAATCAGCGATTGTTCCCATAATGACAGCGTGAGCTTAGGCAATTTCGAGAATCACAAAAAATGAGAAGACAATCCCAATTTTCGGTGCTTACCTTGGACAGGTCAAGAGACGTTAAACACCCCTGGATTGCGCCCTGAAGTTCTTTAAGGGCGGCTCCAGACATCTGGGATGCTGGGGGGAGATTGAAAAGAATTTTCAGTTAACTATTGACTAACAGTTGCATGTTTTAAAATCTCTCCGTCAGGCTCGCCCACGCTGACTGAAAGCCGTCATTCGTGAGCGGGGACTTAAATACAATTTCCCTAGTTTCGCCGCTGGTTTTGGAATTAAAATGCAACAATTTTTCCACCGGCGTCAGTCTTGGATTATTTATGTAGACCGCTGTAAACACGTCTCTAAAGGTAGGCAGAATGGCGCAGAAACGTTCGGATCGAGATATCGGTACACGAGTCGTCTTGGAATGACCAAAATGATGTCTAGTATTGAGTCCAAACGCAATCGGAATGTTTTACTAAATAAATAATTGGTATTTAGTTTCCATATTTGAATAAATTGTATTTATTGTTTAGTGAAACACCCAAAAAAAAGGGAAACGAATCCAGCAATAATTTATAAATTATTGAGTATTAATTGCTGAGATCGAGAAGAAACACATTTATTTCTATTTATTAAGCAAACGGTGCTCAGTTTAAGCGTGTTAACAGCACGTTATG
>NW_026996309.1:0-3374 GCF_035044405.1 Drosophila montana | reverse complement strand
CGCACGGGCAGAGAGAGAGAGACAGACAGACAGGCAGACCGACCGGCGGACAGATAAGAAAACAGGCAGACAGACGCGCAGACCCAAAGACTCGCAGACATAGAGACACACAGGAAGAGAGAAAGATACACAGAATGGAAGGCAGACAGATAAGCAGGAACACCTACAGCCTCGCAGGCAGACATACCGGCAGCGACAAAAAGGCTCATATACAGACAGAAAGACATGCACACAGAGAAACAGGCAGACGGGCAGACAGACAGACATGCACACAGATAAACAGACAGAAAGGCAGACCAATAGACCCGCAGACAGTCAGACGCACAGGCAGAGAGGGAGAGGCACACAAGAAGACAGACAGGCAGACCGGCCGGCAGACATATAGGAAGATAGGAAGACGGTCACACAGACCCACAGACTCGCAGATATACAGACACACAGGAAGAGAGAGAGAGAGATACTCAGACAGGCAGGCAGCCAGATTGGCAGGAATACCTAAAGCCTCGCTGACAGACACACCGGCAGAGACAGACAGGCTGACTATACAGACAGACAGACATGTAGACAGAGAGACAGGCAGACGGGCAGACAGACAGGCAGGCATACAGATAGAAGACAGAAAGTCAGACCAAAAGACTCGCAGACAGTCAGCCGCGCGGCAGAGAGAGAAACAGACAGGCAGACAGACAGGCAGACCGACCGGCAGGCATGCAGACCCACTGACTCACAGACAAACAGACACACAGGAAGAGAGAGAGGAGATACACAGAGAGACAGGCAGACGATGGGCAGGAATACCTACAGCCTCGCTGACAGACACACCGGCAGAGACAGACAGGTAGACTTACAGACAGACGGATATGTAGACAGAGAGACAGGCAGACGGGCAGACGGACAGACAGGTACTCAGATGGACAGACCGGCAGACGCACGGGCAAAGAGAGAGAGAGGCAGACAGACAGGCAGACCGACCGGCGGACAGATAAGAAAACAGGCAGACTGACACGCAGACCCACAGACTCGCAGACATACAGAAACACAGGAAGAGAGAGAGATAGAGATTCACAGACAGGCAGGCACACAGATTGGCAGGAACACCTACAGCCCCGCAGGCAGACACACCGGCAGAGACAGACAGATAGACTTACAGACAGACAGATATGTAGACAGAGAGACAGGTAGGCGGGCAGACAGACAGGCAGGCATACAGATAGATAGACAGAAATTCAGACCAAAAGACTCGCAGACAGTTAGCCGCGCGGCAGAGAGTGAAACAGACAGGCAGACAGACAGGCAGACCGACCGGCAGGAATGCAGACCCACTGACTCGCAGACATACAGACACACAGGAAGAGGGAGAGAGAGATACACAGAGAGACAGGCAGACGATGGGCAGGAATACCTAAAGCCTCGCTGACAGACACACCGGCAGAGACAGACAGGTAGACTTACAGACAGACGAATATGTAGACAGAGAGACAGGAAGGCGGGCAGACAGACAGACAGGTACACAGATAGACAGACAGAAAGGCAGACAGACAGAATGGCAGAATGGCAGAATGCCAGACAGATAGGAATATAGGCAGACGGAATACAGAATACAAACAGGCACACAGGAAGGGAGAGAGATACACAGACAGTCAGGCAGACAGATAGACAGAAATACCTACAGCCTCGCAGACAGACACGCCGGAAGAAACGGACAGGCTGATATACAGACAAACAGACATGCAGACAGAGAGACTGGCAGACAGACAGATAGACCCACATACTCGCAGACATACAGAAACATAGGAAGAGAGAGAGAGAGAGAGAGATACACAGACAGGCAGGCAGACAGATTGGCAGGAACACCCACAGCCTCTCAGGCAGACACACCGGCAAAGACAGACAGGCTGATATACAGACAGACAGACATGCAGACAGAGGAATAGGCAGACGAGCAGACAGACAGACAGGCACACAGATAGACAGACAGAAATGCAGACCAATAGGCTCGCAGACAGTTAGACGCCCGGGCAGAGAAAGAGAGAGGCAGACAAGCAGACAGACAGGCAGATGGACCCGCGGACAGATAAGAAAACAGGCAGACAGACACGCAGACCCACAGACTAATAGACATAGAGACACACAGGATGAGAGAGAGAGATACACAGACAGGCAGCCAGACAGATAGGCAGGAACAGCCTCGCAGGCAGACACACCGGCAGAGACAGACAGGCTGATTTACAGACAGACATGCACACAGAGAAACAGGCAGACGGGCAGACGGACAGACAGGCACACAGATAGACAGACAGAAAGGCAGACCAATAGTCTCGCAGACAGTCAGACGCACGGGCAGAGAGAGAGAGACAGACAGTGTAGTATGCATTTATATTGAATATCTACTGTACCAAGAGTACTTAAAGTGAACACACTGTAACACTTTGCTGCAGTGTTTATATAAACAACACCCCGGTCATAAACCAAGTGGCCGAAATATGAGTCGATCGGCGCGCTCACAGAATGTGCAAGTGTCAGCAGTCTGTTAGACGCGCCGACCACTTGACCGAACTCAAGGGCATGCATATACCCTAGCGCTCCAGCTTAAGAGAGCATAATTACATACATATAACATATACAATATACATAACCGTCTCTCTGCTGTCCAACTGTGGGCAGCGCAGCGATGAGACTTAGGCTTACTTAGAACCTAAGGAAAAATGTAAAAATCAGATTCAACTGAACGTTGGAAGCGGCACCTTCGCTGGTCCCAAATAAATAAAAAAACTGTGGGCAGCGCAGCGATGAGACTTAGGCTTACTTAGAACCTAAGGAAAAATGTAAAAATCAGATTCAACTGAACGTTGGAAGCGGCACCTTCGCTGCTCCCAAATAAATAAAAAGACTACAACATTAAATATAAAAATAATAACTACAACATGGCGACCGTGACATGGTCCTAAAAAAAAAAAAACACAACAGCAACTATACAAAACAACAACAACTATGATGACCAGCAGTCTACAAGTACGAGTGGCAGTCCGTCAACGATGGAATAAAACACAAAAGTGAGAGGGCTGGATGACAACAACAACAAGCAACAAGTGTGAGAGGCAATCCGTCCCTTACGATTGCGCGGGAGACCTAGAGATTGAAAAAAAAAACTGAAAGTCTGAGTGAGTAGAGTGCGAGTAATGGGCAAACGCGGAGGCCAGAAAAACAAAATAAATAAAAGAATAGCACACATTAAGTGGCTATTATACACGAATACGCCGCCCACATGGGCAACGGCACAAAAATTAACTGCCGAACTTGATTTTCTGAAAGAAAGCCTCCAGCAAAGAAAGCCAAATACCGCAACTCACTCAGCAAATATCAAAGTTATAAAT
>NW_026996308.1:0-840 GCF_035044405.1 Drosophila montana | reverse complement strand
TAAAAAAGAGAATAAAACGAAAGTGAATGTATACAGAGTAAAACGGTGTTTGCGTGTTGTCTGTGTAGAAATTGTGTATTTTCAGGCTTTCGTTTGCGGCGGAGCGATCCCAGCAGCACCCATCACGCTGACCGACTCTAACGTAACCCCAGCGGAGCAATCCCAGCGGCTCCCCCCTTTCCTTAACAGAATTAGTAACCACTCTGTGGCGGAGCTATCCCTACGGCTCCATACCCCCCTTTTCAACTTCGCTTCTCGGCAAACTACAAATTTCTTGTAGAGTGGACCTGGGTAAGACTGAGCCATCACCCCGGCCAAGTTACTACTTTACATGTGGCGCCCGAGCAGAGACCCTAGGCGTGACGGGGCGTGGCACTAACGTGGCCGTGAAAGTGTAAAAGTTACTGAGAAGTTAGCTGCCCGCGGCATAGGAAAAAGGAGCATAGAAAGTCCCACAGGGGTGTCAGCAGCAAACGCACATGTGCAGGCAGACAAGTGGGGACAATGAGAAAAGACAAAAAAGAGACTCGAACTACTAACGGACAACCATAAAACTTCTCGCTGAGCGAGCGAGCTAGTACACGCTCACACGCATAAGCGGAGAGTCGGCAGAGCGCGCGTCAACGGGACAGCTGCGAAGGCCCAACGTGGGGCAAACCGCTCGGTACGCGTCGAAATTTGCGCGATCAGTAAGCGCGACGGGAAAAGAAGTGATCAATAAAGTAAATTCGTCCCAATGTGAACATTGGAGCTGTAGTGACGAATAATATTTTTTTTTTGTGAACAAACTAAGCTGTGGATAAAAAAAAGGTGAACTTCTAAGACAAAGTGAGCATCAAG
>NW_026996307.1:0-4145 GCF_035044405.1 Drosophila montana | reverse complement strand
AATAGCATCACCGACCGATGGAGGTGTTTTATTTGCCAGTCCGGCCAGCTGTGCTCCTTTTTACAGCCAATTTTGTCAGTAACGCTATTAGAGCCTACAGCTAAGAAGAAGGGTGTTAGTGGAGAAAATAGTGTTCTTAAGTAAAATTAAAAATAATCTTAATTTACTATGTTATTTAAGAAAATACAATAAATAGGAAAAAAGAAAGTATACTATATATATAGAGTGTTAAGTAGATAGGGTAGGGGTGGGAAAATTTATAGCCTGTCCAGCAAACTATGCCCGTGCTCATAGCTGGGAATGGTCAGTGAGTTCCCGAAGGTATCCTGAAAGCAATGATTTTATGAGGGGTAGAGAAACAACAAAATAACTATCAAGTCATGCATATATAGAAAAGTTTGAGAAGGTTCAAGACCTGAAAATGCTATTGTCATCATTCTTTGGAATGAGTTTGGCGCTATTTTTAATCCGTATTGTAATCGCGTCAAACGATAGGAGCCTTTGCAAGTTGAAAAATACGTTATGTTTCGAGAATCTTTATGAAGTTTAATCTGGTGGAATCCAGACATTAGGTCGATGCCACTGGCATGACATGAAAAATATTTTGATCGTCCTTGTTGGTCAGGAATATCTTCTAATCTTGAAAGTGAGAACTTGTCAGCCAATCATTTTTTAACTATTTGCTGCCATTCCATGTGGCTTTTCCCCTACTTAATTATTTACATTTAAGCTGTCTGAAACACTGAACACTGAAAATCAAATGATTTGATATAACACACGAAGAATTAATAAATGCGTCCGTTTTATTTCCTATCCAGTTTAAGACAGAGAATATTTTATTAGTTTGTGGTATTCAAGCGTTTTATGATTATGTCAGCATAATATGCTGTTATATGTAAAAAGACAATTTTTATTTTTATTCAAAAAAGCAAACATTTGGCGAAAAGCTTGTTACATTATTATTATTTTTTTATACCCTTGCAGAGGGTATTATAATTTTGTCGTGAAATGTGTAACGCATAGAAGGAGACATCTCCGACCCCATAAAGCATATATATTCTTGATCAGTATGAACAGCCGAGTTGATATAGCCATGTCCGTCTGTCCGTCTGTCTGTTTCTATGCGAACTAGTCTCTCAGTTTTAAAGCTATCTTTATGAAACTTTGCAGAAGTCCCCCTTTCTGTTGCACGCGGACCACTATATCATATAACTGCCATAGGAACGATCGGTCGAAAAGTAGGTTCTTGTATGAAAAACATTTTTGTTTATAAAAATATCTTGATCAAACTCGGTATTTATTAGTTGTACCATGCTCCTCATATATATGGAAAAACCTATTAAGATCGGACCACTATATCATATAGCTGCCATAGGAACGATCGGACGAAAAGTAGGTTCTTGTATGAAAAACATTTTTGTTTATAAAGATATCTTGATCAAACTCGGCATTTATGAGTTGTACCATGCTCCTCATATATTTGCAACATCCCATTAAGATCGGACCACTATATCATATAGCTGCCATAGGAACGATCGGTCGAAAATTAAGTTGTTTTATGGAAAATGATTTTCTTTTTCAAGATATCTTGACCAAACTCGGTATTTATTAGTTTTGCTATGCTCCCCATATATTTGCAAAATCGTATTAAGATCGGACCACTATATCATATAGCTGCCATAGGAACGATCGGTCGAAAATTAAGTTGTTGCATGGAAAATGACTTTCTTTTTCAAGATATCTTGATCAAACTCGGCATTTATTAGCTGTACCATGCTCCTCATATATAAGCAAAATCCTATTGAGATCGGACCAGTATATCATATAGCTGCCATAGGAAAGATCGGTCGAAAATTAAGTTGTTGTATGGAAAATGATTTTCTTTTTCAAGATATCTTGACCGAACTCGGCATTTATTAGTTTTACTATGCTCCCCATATATTTGCAAAATCCTATCAAGATTGGACCACTATATCATATAGCTGCCATAGGAACGATCGGTCGAAAATTAAGTTTTTGTATGGAAAATGATTTTCTTTTTCAAGATATCTTGACCAAACTCGGCATTTATTAGTTTGTGAGGCGGCCACTATGGTAGCCACCCCACAGTTCATAATTGTAGTTATAGGATGCAAGTATTGTATAGTATATAAGCATTGTATAAGTTATAAGAATGGTTAACGCAAGATGCCAAAGTATTGAAGTGTATAATTAAGGGCAAGGAGCCGGCCGCCGCAGCAACCGTGCGTTGTTGATCGGTTGCTCAACACCGTGTTCGAGAGCGCAACTTCAGTTCGGCGGCGAAGAGCGAAAGCTCCGAGGTGAAGTTACGAAAGCTCGCGGCGAAGTTGAGCGACCGAGGCATGCGAACGGTTCGCTGGCGAGCGCGCCGGCACTTTGAGACGAGAAAGATCGCAGAGTGTATGGCGGAGCGCTAGGGCTCCAGAAAACAGTGCGGCAGGGTTTAGCTCGTGAGTTACTATAGAGTAGTAATAAGCAAGAAGTGAATAAAGTGCTTATGTTATAATTATCGAGAAGAAACTGGATGATTCTTTGTTTTCTGGTAACCCGGCTTGCCTTAACATCGGAATTAACCGGTGTTCGACCTAAGCTCGAGTAGGAGCATGTGGTACGAGATCGTGGCCCCGGGGTGGGCATTACCGGCTGGTGTTTCGATAGAGTAGTGGTTCGAGGCCACGGCCCGATAGAGCGTTTGGGTAGTGGAGTTGGCGCGAGGCCACGGCCCGCTAGAGTAGTTGGTGCGAGGCCACGGCCCGATAGAGTAGTGGTACGAGGCCACGGCCCGATAGAGTGTTTGGGTAGTGGAGTTGGCGCGAGGCCAAGGCCCGCTAGAGTAGTTGGTGCGAGGCCACAGCCCGCTAGTGTAGTTGGTGCGAGGCCACGGCCCGATAGTGTAGGCGGGCAGAAATAGAGCTAGGCTTGGTTTGGTCAGGATACTCACCCCCTCCCCCTTAAGCCCACTCTCCCAGCGAAATTATAGATATCTTGTAACTCGCTAGACCTGGTAAGACTGAGATTTATACCCCGGCCAGTAGCTTCTTTACAAGTTGTACAATGCTCCTCATATATATGCAAAATCCTATTAAGATCGGACCACTATATCATATAGCTGCCATAGGAACGATCGGTCGAAAATTATGTTGTTGTATGGAAAATGATTTTCTTTTTCAAGATATCTTAACCAAACTCGGCATTTATTAGTTTTACCATGCTCCTCATATATATGAAAAATCCTATTAAGATCGGACCACTATATCATATAGCTGCCATACGAAAGATCGTTCGAAAATTATGTTGTATGGAAAATGATTTTCTTTTTCAAGATATCTTGACCGAACTCGGGTTTTTTAAAGTTTTACTATGCTCCCCATATATTTGCAAAATCCTATTAAGATCGGACCACTATATCATATAGTGATTTTCTTTTTCAAGATATCTTGACCATACCTGGCATTTATTAGTTTTACCATGCTCCTCAAATATATGCAAAATCTTATTAAGATTGGACCACTATATCATATAGCTGCCATAGGAACGATCGGTCGAAAATTGAGTTGTTGTATGGAAAATTATTTTCTTTTTCAAGATATCTTGACCGAACTCGGCATTTATTAGTTTTACTATGCTCCCCATATATTTGCAAAATCTTATTAAGATCGGACCACTATATCATATAGCTGCCATAGGAACGATCGGTCGAAAATTAAGTTGTATGGAAAATGATTTTCTTTTTCAAGATATCTTGACCGAACTCGGCATTTATTAGTTTTACTATGCTCCCCATATATTTGCCAAATCCTATTAAGATCGGATCACTATATCATATAGCTGCCATAGGAACGATCGGTCGAAAATTAAGTTGTTGTATGGAAAATGATTTTCTTTTTCAAGATATCTTGATCAAACTCGGCATTTATTAGTTGTACCATGCTCCAAAAATATATATGCAAAATTCTATTAAGATCGGACCACTATATCATATAGCTGCCATAGGAACGATCAGTCGAAAGTTGTTGTTGTTGTATGGAAAATGATTTTCTTTTTCAAGATATCTTGATCAAAATCGGCATTTATTAGTTTTGCTATGCTCCTCATATATATGCAAAATCCTATTAAGATCGGAC
>NW_026996306.1:0-1273 GCF_035044405.1 Drosophila montana | reverse complement strand
ACTCGCAATGGGGGCTGTAGAGGGGACCCTCACAATCTGGTGGGCATATGCGTGGGCGTGCTGGTATTCAGTATATTTTTTGATTTTTCCAGCTCCAGTCCAGCTCCAAGCAGGTTGTAGTTATTTTTTTTTATATAGCTGATGTTTTTTCATGTATTTCCACCGACGTAAATTGCTGCTGTTGTTGTTGATGTTCTTGTTGTTCTTCCTTCTACTGCCTCCAGGCAGGGATTACTGACCATGTCACGGTCGCCATGTAGAAATAGACTTGGTGTTTTTCCATAAATGTATTTAAATGAAAACAACAAACAGTCAGTGCAGTTTTGTGGGTATCTTGTGAATGAATTTATTCGGCTTTAAAAATGTGCGCTTAGCCTATGGATATACATATATACTTATGCTGTTATTGGTTAACAGCTACAAAGAGAGGGAGAGTGAGTAGCTCGCATATGCCTGTATTAGTGAGTATATATATTGCTCACGGAATGCGCTCAGACGGAGCGTGGGATATGCAGCGTAAGCATAAACGGTCAGCTAGTGCGGCTAGTGAACCGCGCTGCGTAATATGAGACAGATCCAATACATAAAGTGGCTCTGGGCTTGTTTACTATATTATTGTTATTGTATGCAACAACGCACTACACAGCATACCGAGCAACCCAGACGGATAGAGTTCTTCTACCCAAATACCTAGCAGAGCAGCTGCTAAAAATAGGCAAAATTATAAATGAATGGGCAATCTGCCGCATACGGCATAAAACCGACCCCAGGAGATGCTCCAAGTGCCTAGAATTCGGGCACATCGCCACCAGGTGTAGAAGCAGCCACGATGAAACAGGTAAGTGCCACAACTGTGGTAGAGCAGAGCATGCATCAACGAATGCCAATAGAAGGCAGCGTGCATACTATGCACTCGAAAGGGCCAGAAGAACCCGGGACATAACACCCTTAGCAGGTCATGTCCATTTGTAGTTAGGTAGTTAGGTTTAGGTTGTAGTTTAGTGAGAGCAACAGTTGTTATTGCTACTCACGACTTTATTCATCTGATTCTTACATTTGGTTTTCATTATTACTAAACCTAAGGCTGCGCAGTCCTCAGGGGCAGCGCTGCCTTTTGTATATAAGTCGTTTTATATATTACGTATAAAACGAGCATAAATATATTATGTATAAGCGGCGGAAACGTCGCTGGTGGGACAGAGCGTATTGTGCACGTATGTAAGCGGTCAATGCATGGGACTAATGCTGACGCGGTTTGTTTGTAGTCAAGGCA
>NW_026996305.1:0-1387 GCF_035044405.1 Drosophila montana | reverse complement strand
TTTACATATGTGCCAAGAATTGAAAGCGTTGGCTTCATTAGCGCAACTAAACCAATAGAGTTGGGCTTTCAATTGTTAGCACAGTACCTGCTGTTCCGGACGTTCCACTTTGGAAGCTACTTTCCTTGGCATTCTCCAACGATGGCAGCAGGACAGATTTATTATTATTTAAATAATTCCGGCCGAATTTATTTATTTATTTTTATTTTCAATTTGAAAGATTGAGATCTGTGGTGGCTTTAAAAGACTGCTGAGCGTTTTAGTGCGTATCGCTTTGATGTAATTCGACAACTGAAGTTATATAGAGTTATGCTAAGGCGGCGAAGCGAGGTGAATTCGCTCCAAAGCAAGTGATAAAGCTTTATTGCGCTCTCGCTCCGCCCTAAACCTAACTTACACTAGACTTCATGTTTTTCAAATGTATTTTTAAAATTACGGCGCGGATCTGCGCCAACAATTATGTTTTTCATGATATCTTGACCAAACTCGGCATTTATTAGTTTTACTTTGCTCCTCATATATATGCAAAATCCTATCAACGTCGGACCACTTTATCATATAGTTGCCATAGGAACGATCGGTCGAAAATTAAATTGTTGTATGGAACTTGTTTTATACCCTAAACCCATTGAAAATGGGTTAAAATTTAAATGCAAATGACTTTTTGATAATACACGAATATTCTGAAGTACAATAAGATGTACTCTAAAAAATCGGCTAAGAAACACAGAAATGATTAAAGGAAACGTGTTTTGACTTTTCTCCTATCACCGGCAGCAAGCGTCTTTTTTGAATCTATTAACAGCATTGCAATTGCGATTGTATTGTTTTCTGTGCTGCTATTTCAATTCGTGTCTTTCTCATCAAGACTCAATTATGGTTGTGCCTGGTGAGTAGCGGCGGCGGTAAGTAGTGCGGTAAGTAAGCGAGTTCGAACCCTATCGAGGAGACTATTTTTTGATTTTTGGCTGGTGTGGCTGTTTATTAGAGGCGGCAGCAAGTAATGCGGTCAGTAACGAGTTCGAACCCTGTCAAGTGGAACTTTTTTTTTTAATTTATCTATATAACTACTAAACCAAACTATCGCGTTGCGCGAGCTGCACTTGGGATTGGAATAAGAGGGTTCAAGGTATCCCCTAGACGGGAGCTCCCGACTGGAACCTCTTTATTGTTCCAAACTCGGCATGTTTTTCGTCGAATTGTTCTAGGTGACCTGTATTTCGAAAGGGGGTGGCCGTTTTTGATCTCACTAAAGGGGAATGTTTATGATAGGTATCTATTTCCAAGTTATTACGATTTTCGTATAATTTATTTATTTTGTTGCTTTTATTTAGCTATAAGTTATGTGCAGGGGTTCCTTCGTATATAAATATGTGACCTAGCGTTC
>NW_026996304.1:0-1182 GCF_035044405.1 Drosophila montana | reverse complement strand
TACCAGCCGTATTATGTTTGGTTTTGGGATTGTATGTACAAAGAATTGTTCACATTTAATTTTTGCTTGTTGTTAAATTAATAACTACACCTTCTGGGTTCAACCGTTATTGAAGTGCACCGCACATAGAAGCTCAATTTTTATCGGCTTTGCTCTAAACCGGTTTTCCCAAGTCGATAATAGTTTTGATTATAGCCCCTTTGGTTTCGAGACGGTCTCTACTGTTGCCTTCGTTTAGGGTGGCGTATGTTATATCATGTCGTATTTGTCTCTGGGATCAAATACTCCTGGTGTTAATTCAAATTGTAATTTGGTATTTCTATGCTCAGTTTTTGCAATATTGCTTACTTCGCATTCATTCATAGTGTTTTGAATGAGATTTTGAAAATATAGAAAGTAATATTTTTCTTTGAAAATTATTTTCTCTATGCCTGGGTGTTACAGGTTCCTATAAGTTTTAATAATAATTTCCTTGAATTCTGCATATGTTTGTATGTCAAAACTTTAGTTATGTTATTCGGATAGACGATTTCTAATATAAGCTGATTGGAATATGAGGAAGTCTGGCTTTCGTTATCCTCTTGGGCACTATGTATGTTTGGTTCTTATTAAGCCATACCAAAAATGTGTGATCGCCAAAAAGATGAGACCTGAAGTATATAGTGGCTCGGACATTAGCTAACAATTTCGTCGTTACTGCTAATTAGTTAATTTTATTCTCGTTCAGAGATCTGTTGGCATAGCAGACTGGTCTATGGTCTTGTGATAACACAGCGCCTATAACAATGTTGCTTGCGTCAGTAGTTAATGAAAATGCTTCCTCACAACTTGGATATATTAATATTGGGTTGGACATATTTAATAATTTCAATATTACAAATGCTGATCTGGATTCAGAATTGTTGGTATCAATTGTTGCCCCTTGTTTCAATTTTAGTGTTATAGGCTTGGCTATTTTAGTGAAGCTGGGGACACAGTTTGGGTAAAAAACCGCGCAAGTCCTATGAATAAATTTATCATGAGCTAAAAATTCTGTTTCGCTTTTCATAAACTCGCATTTGTCGAGTTGTAGTTTAAGATTTGCTTCTCTTAGTTTCGCAAATACTTTACTTAGAGACAAGATGTGTTAACCCAATGAATTGAAGTACACGATAATTTCATCCTTGTATGCTAAACAGTTTT
>NW_026996303.1:0-3337 GCF_035044405.1 Drosophila montana | reverse complement strand
TTTATGCACATAATAATTACTATTATTATTTACAATGTTACAACTAGCTTCTGATCTGGAGTCTTAACTTAAACATATTATGTATATTACATTAGCAGTGGAGTCCACTGTCTTGGTTGGCAAGTATACTTGCAATGTATGGTGTAGAGTGATCCCTCGCAGTCTGCTGGGCATCTTTTCGTCAGAGTTGGTAGCTTCTTTTGGGATGGAGGTATGGTTTTTATTTGTTCTTTTATGATTTTAATATGAGTTGAGTAAGATGCGATGCGGTGTTGGGAACTGTGGTTTTAATTTGTGTTTTTAAAAATTCAAGTTCAGCTTGTAGTTTCTGAGCCGTTGACCACGCTGGTAGCGGTGGAATATGAACACGCCAGTTCATATTCCGAATATCTTTATTTCAAATTTAAGATTCATGCTTAGCCTATGGGCACATGTATATACTTATGCTGTTATTGGTTAACAGCTACAAAAAGAGGGAAAGTGAGTAGCTTGCATATGCCTGTGTTAGTGAGCATACATATATCAAGGAACCCGAAGACCTACCATCGGCACCACACTTGTGCCTAAAACTAGAAATTCAAAGTTATAGAACAGCCTACGCCAATAATAAGAGTCCAAATTTTAGAATTCCTGAACAAAGACCGCTACCAGCACCACTTACAATGCTTACACCAAATTTTGCAAGCGTCGAGAATCAAGTGGCTGCCATTCCGTGGCTAAATTCTCAATACCAACAATTCCAACAGTCCGCCCCACCTCGGCCAATGGCACCTAAACCTCATCCAAGGCCAGATCCTATGGAAGTTGACCAAAACACCTGATCCAGAATGGTCAATTATATAAATAGACCTAAGTCCCAAGCTGACAAGAGACAAAAGGCATTCAATATACAGGCCGGAGAAGAAAGCTAAGTCGAAAATGGCACTACCCCAACAGAATACAAACAAGCTATGTTAGAGTTCGAGACCCAAGAGGGGTACGAGTACATTTTGGAAGAATATACCGAACAATCAAACGAAAACGGAGAAACTGACAACAATACTATAGACTATTCAGCATAAAATTTTTTAGAATAACGGACTCCTTATTACTATACTTTGAGTGTAAAATGAGGAGAGAAGAATTAGAAGCAGAAATTAAAATAAGCAAAAAAATCATGACTATAAAAAATTCCATTCATGTGCCCATAAAAGAGAAAAAATACAAAGCTTTCAATAGTATCATCCCCAGAACGGACCTTTTAACAGAGACACAGAAGAATGCCTTGGACAGATTAATTCAAAACTACCCAAAACTCATTGCTAATGAGAAATTGACTTACACTACAAACGTTAAAGCAGAAATAAGAACCACGAATAATTCACCAGTACACTCTAAATTCTACCAGTACCCTATGTCCCGAAAGGACGAGGTAAACAAATAGGTAAAAGAGCTATTGGATGACGGAATAATTCGGCCATCCCGATCGCCTTACAATTCACCGGTATGGATTGTTCCAAAAAAGGCAGATGCCTCTTGACAGCAAAAGTTCACAATGGTTATCGATTATAGGAAGCTCAGTACGGTAACGATAGCAGACAGGTATCCCAAACCCGAAATGAATGAAGTTCTAGCTCAACTAGGACATAACAAGATTTTCTCTGTCATAGATCTGAAAAGTGGATTTCATCACATTCCATTGAAACCCTGCGATATCGGAAAGACCACTTTCTCCGTTAATAACGGAAAATATGAGCTTACACTACTCCCATTTGGTCTGAAGAATGCTCCAGCAATATTTCAACGTGCACTCGACGACATTCTAAGAGAGCATCCATAGATGAGATTATCATATTTAGTAAAGATAATAAATCGCATATTAAAACCTGGACACAATTTTCCGAACCTTACAGGAAGCCAACATGAAATGTCAGTTGGATAAATGTGAGTTTTTTAAAGAAAGAGTAAAATTCCTTGGTATTGTGATTTTCGACAATGGTGTGGAAACAAATCCAAAGAAAGACGCGTGTCCAAACGAGAATCTTCAAAAAGACTCGTCAATTTAGACCAAAAAGCTACAGAAGCCTTCGATAAAATAAGGAATGCATTAATATCCAACGAAGTAGTATTACAATATCCAGACTTTTCTAAAGAATTCCACTTAACTATCGACGCTTCGAATTTTGCCATCGGTATGGTACTTTCCCATAATGAACGGCCAATAACATTTCTATCGAGAACGCTATCAAAAACTGAAGAAAATTACGCAACTTACGAAAGAGAAATGATCGCCATAATTTGAGCATTAAAAGCCCTCAAGAATTATTTTATTATTATTATTATTATTATTATTTCACCTACCATCAACCATAAGAGATGGAAATCATATTTAGAGGAATACAACTATGAATTGTTATACCGACCAGGTAAAGGCAATGTCGTTGCAGATGCCTTATCAAGGGTTAGCCAAGTGAACTCAGTGGCATCAACACAACACAGTGCCAACAGTTTGGCAGAACATTTAATCCCAAGCATTGAAATCCCAAGTAACGCTTTCAAAAATCAGATATTTCTCTACAAAGCTAAAAATATAGACTATGAATTCAGTATCCCACTCCCATTTGTTTGTAAAAATTATTTGTTGATATAGATTCGGTTTCAAGTCCGAATATGTCTGTATATTTATTGCATAACTTTGATAAATGTGACTTGTATTGAGGTGGAAAATTTTTAGATAATTGGGATATGACACGTTTGTTCTCTGGTTTTCGTGTTTGTTTGAACCACATTGTAGTTCGAAAGTGATTCATATTCTAAGTTATTTATATCAACTACAACGAAAATCGGAAAATTTAAGTTATTAGGTCTAATTATAAACCAATCTTCAGTTCTAATAAATTTTTTATGTTGCTACATGATTAAATGATACAAATTAATTAAGATTGACATTATTATTGTTATTGTTGTGGCCTCGATTCAATTTGCCACGGCCTCTAGAGTTTCCACTATATTGGCCTCGTCCTCTATTATTGTTATTGTGGTTATGATAACTGTTCGCAGCAGAACGACCTCTGAATAATATTATATCTGAATTACATTATATCTTAACTTCTCAAATCATGATATTGAAGTCACATACTATTATTTTTAAACCACCATAAAATACCATTGTAAATTGCTCATCACTAATCTATCGATAGTTATTGTTGAACGTTGGAGAAGTAAATCACGCATTACAAGCAGTCTAAAGGCTCCTTTGATTTTTATTAAAATTTATAAAACATAAAAGGGGGCCGAAGTGGGGTGCAAACTAGCATCTCCTCAAAACATTGGTGACCCCGACGTGAATCTTTTTCAG
>NW_026996302.1:0-1868 GCF_035044405.1 Drosophila montana | reverse complement strand
CAGTGTACCCTCAATATATGCACATACTACAATACAAATATTTTTTGCTGGCATCCGATCGTATTGAACACGATTTCACAGATTTTTGTTAAAAATCATTTTATTTCGTGTTTTATTCCTTTGCCAAACAACAGAAACACACAGATTTTAGTTTATAGCTAACCTTTAAAGCCCTACATACGAATATTTCATCAAATTTTTCAAATTTATCAAGAACTTTAGAAAAATTGCTAAGAACTGTATAACAAATATTTGTTGCTGGCATCCGATCGTATTGAACACAATTTCACAGATTTTTTTAAAAAATGATTTTTATTCGTGTTTTATTCTTTTGCCAAAATACAGAAAATACATATTTTAGTTTATAGCTTACTTTTAAAGCCCTAAATAAGAATATTTAATCAAATTTTTAAATTCAATCAAGCACCTAGGAAAATAAAGCCCTACATAAGAATAATTCATCAAATTTTTAAAATTTATCAAGAACTTAAGAGAATATTTGTTGCTGGCATCCGATCGTATTGAACAAGATTTCACAGATTTTTTTAAAAAATAATTTTAATTCATGTTTTATTCTTTTGTCAAACGACGGATAACACTGATATTAGTTTAAAGCTTACTTTTGCAGCCTTATTTAAGAATATTTCATCAAATTTTTAAATTCAATCAAGCACCAAGGAAAATATGCCAAGAACTAAAATAAAAATATTTGTTGCTGGCATCCGATCGTATTAAACACAATTTCACAGATTTTTTTAAAAAATGATTTTAATTCGTGTTTTATTCGTTTGTCAAAAGACAGAAAACACAGATTTTAGTTCATAGCTTACTGTTAATGCCCTAAAAAAGAATATTTGATCAAATATTCCTGGAATAATAAAAATAATAAAAATATTTGTTGTTGGCATCCGATCTAATTGAATACGATTTCCTTTGCCAAACGACAGAAAACACAGATTTTAGTTTAAAGCTTACAACATGAATATTTTTCATCTAATTTTTAAAATTAATCAAGAACATTAGAAAATGTGCTAAGAACTGTATAAAAATATTTCTTGCTGGCATCCGATCGTATTGAACACGATTTCACAGATTTTTTTAAAAATCATTTTAATTCGTGTTTTATTCTTTTGTCAAACGACAGAAAACACAGATTTCAGTTTAAGGCTTCTTTTACTGCCCTATATAAGGATATTTCATAAAATTTTTAAAATCAATCAAGCACATAGGAAAATATGCCAAGTACTTTAATAAAAACATTTGATGTTGGCATCCGATCGTAATGAACACGATTTCCCAGAGTTTTTTTAAAAATGATTTTAATTCGTGTTATATTATTTTGCCAAAGGACAGAAAACACAGAATATAGTTTAAAGCTTACTTTTACAGCCCTACATACGAATATTTCATCAAATTTTTAAATTCAATCAAGCATATACGAAAATTGGCCAAGAACTGTAATAAAAATAGTTGGCATCCGATCGAATTGAACACGATTTCCCAGATTTTTTTAAAAAATCATTTTTATTCGTGCTTTATTCTTTTGCCAAAAGACAGAAAATACATATTTTAGTTTATAGGTTACTTTTAAAGCCCTAAATAAGAATATTTAATCAAATTTTTAAATTTAATAAAGCACCTAGGAAAATATGCCAAGAACTGTATTAAAAATATTTGTTGCTGGCATCCGATCGTATTGAACACGATTTCACAGATTTTTATAAAAATCATTTTAATTCGTGTTTTATTCCTTTGTCAAACGACGGAAAACACAGATTTCAGTTTAAGGCTTACTTTTACTGCCCTATATAAGGATATTTCATATTATTTATAAAATTTATCAAGCACATCGGAAAATATGCCAAGTA
>NW_026996301.1:0-1328 GCF_035044405.1 Drosophila montana | reverse complement strand
CAAAATTTTTTTAAAAAAATTATTTTAATTCGTGTTTTGTTGTTTTGTCAAACGACGGAAAACACAGATTTTAGTTTAGAGCTTACTTTTTCAGCCCTGTATAAGCACATTTCATCAAATTTTTAATTTTAATCAAGCTCCTAGGAAAATATGCCAAGAACTGTAATAAAAATATTTGTTGCTGGCATCTGACCGTATTGAACACGATTTCACAGATTTTTTTAAAAAATCATTTTAATTCGTGTTTTATTCCTTTGTCAAACGAAACAAACCACCGGTTTTAGTTTATAGCTTACTTTTAAAGCCCTCTATAAGAATATTTCATCAAATTTTTAAATTCAATAGAGCTCCTAAGCAAATATGCCAAGAACTATAATAAAAATATTTGTTGTTGGCATCCGATCGTATTGAACACGATTTCCCAGATTTTTTTTAAAAATGATTTTAATACGGGTTTTAATCTTTTGCCAAACGACAGAAAACACAGATTTTAGTTTAAAGCTAACTTTTAAAGCCCAACATAAGAATATTTCATCAAATTTTTAAATTCAATCAAGCACCTAGGAAAATATGCCAAGAATAATAAAAACAATAAAAATATTTGTTGTTGGCATCCGATCGTATTGATCACGATTTCCCAGATATTTTTAAAAAATGATTTAAATTCGTGTTTTATTCTTTTGTCAAACGACAGAAAAGACAGGTTTTAGTTTAAAGCTTACTTTTACAGCCCAGCATAAGAGTATTTCATCAAATTTTAAAAATTAATCAAGAACTGTACTAAAAATATTTGTTGCTGACATCCGATCGTATTGAACACGATTTCACAGATTTTTTTAAAAATCCTTTTATTTCGTGTTTTATTCCTTTGCCAAACGACAGAAAACACAGATTTTAGTTTATACCTTACTTTTACAGCCCAACATAAGAATATTTCATCAAATTTTAAAATTCAATCAAGCACCTAGGAAAATATGCCAAGAACTGTAATAAAAATATTTGTTGTTGGCATCCGATCGTATTGAACACGATTTCACAGATTTTTTTAAAAAATGATTTTAATTCGTGTTTTGTTCTTTTTCCGAACGACAGAAACATAGATTTTAGTTTAAAGCTTACTTTTTCAGCCCTGTATAAGAATATTTCATCAAATTTTTAAATTCAATCAAGCACCTAGGAAAATATGCCAAGAACTGTAATAAAAATATTTGTTGCTGGCATCCGATCGTATTGAACACGATTTCACAGATTTTTTAAAGAAATCATTTTAATTCGTGTTTTATTCCTTTGTCAAACGACAGAAAACACAGATTTTAGTTTATAGCTTA
>NW_026996300.1:0-866 GCF_035044405.1 Drosophila montana | reverse complement strand
AACTGTAATAAAAACATATGCTCTTGGCATTCGATCGTATTGAACACGATTTCCCAGAATTTTTAAAAAAATTATTTTAATTCGTGTTTTGTTCTTTTGTCCGAAAGACAGAAAACACATATTTTAGTTTATTGCTCACTTTTAAAGCCCTTAATAAGAATATTTTATCAACTTTTTAAATTCAATCAAGCACCTAGGAAAATATAGCCCACATAAGAATAATTCATCAAATTTTTAAAATTTATCAAGAACTTAAGAGAATATTTGTTGCTGGCCTCGGATCGTATTGAACACAATTTCCCAGATTTGTTTAAAAAATTTTAATTCGTGTTTTATTCTTTTGTCAAACGACAGAAAACACAGATTTAAGTTTAAAGCTTACTTTTACAGCCCTGTATAAGAATATTTCATCAAATTTCTAAATTCAATTAAGCTCCTAGGCAAATATGCCAAGAACTATAATTAATATATTTGTTGTTGGCATCCGATCGTATTATACACGATTTCCCAGATTTTTTTTAAAAAATGAATTTAATCCGGGTTTTAATCTTTTGCCAAACGACAGAAATCACAGATTTTAGTTTAAAGCTTACTTTTAAAGCCCTACATAAGAATATTTCATCAAATTTTTAAATTCAATCAAGCACCTAGGAAAATATGCCAAGAACTGTAATAAAAAAATTTGTTGTTGGCATCCAAACACGATTTCCCGGATTTTTTTTAAAAAATTATTTTAATTCGTGTTTTATTCTTTTGCCAACAGACAGAAAACACAGATTTTAGTTTAAGGCTTACTTCTATAGCCCTGTATAAGAATATTTCATCAAATTTTTAAAATTAATCAAGAACTTTTGAAAATATGCCAA
>NW_026996299.1:0-599 GCF_035044405.1 Drosophila montana | reverse complement strand
ATTTTTTTTAAAAATCATTTGAATTCGTGTTTTATTCTTTTGCCAAAAGGCAGAAAATACATATTTTAGTTTATAGCTTACTTTTAAAGGCCTTCATAAAATTTATAAAATTAACAAGCACCTAGGAAAATATGCCAAGAACTGAAAGAAAAATACTTGTTTTTGGCATCCGATCGTATTGAACACGATTTCACAGATTTTTTTTAAAAATTAATTAAATTCGTGTTTTATTCTTTTGCCAAAAGACAGAAAACACATATTTTAGTTTATTGCTTACTTTTAAAGCCCTAAATAAAAATATTTTATCAACTTATAAAATTTAATCAAGCACCTAGGAAAATATACCACAGACTAATAAAAACAATAAAAATATTTGTTGTTGGCCTCCGATCGTATTAAACACAATTTCCCAGATTTGTTTAAAAAATTTTAATTCGTGTTTTATTCTTTTGTCAAACGACAGAAAACACAGATTTCAGTTTAAAGCTTACTTTTAAAGCCCTTAAAACGAATATTTCATCAAATTTTTAAATTCAATCAAGAACATAGGAAAATATGCCAAAAACTGTAATAGAAATATTTGTTGTTGGCATTCAAAC
>NW_026996298.1:0-2286 GCF_035044405.1 Drosophila montana | reverse complement strand
AGCATAGATAATAAAATAAAAGAAAGAAAAATAAAGCATAGATAATAAAATAAAAGAAAGAATAACTAAAATTAACGAAAATAAAAATCCCCCAGAAACCCTCAATGAAGGCGACACAGTATTTAGAAAAGAAAATAGGAGAAATAAGTTAACGCCTAGATTCACTAAACACAAAGTCAAGCAGGACAAAGGTCCAACTTTTATATCACACAAGAATCAAAAGATTCACAAATCAAAAATTAAAAAAAGGACAAAATTGTATTTAAAGTCATATTTTGCAGATTCTGCTGTGTAACAGCACAGATTATTAAAGTACAACAGCTGGACAGACTCGCAAGAGTTATAATATCATATAAGCATCTTTTACACAAAATCAACACACAAAACTTGTTAGAAAACACAGAAAAATTCGAAACAGCATTAAACGACTTAAGACAAGTATAGTTTTCAGGATAAATTATAGACAGTCTTAAAGCAAAATTAGTAGAGAAAAAAGAGGTTTAAAAAATGGTCTTGGTAGTAACAGGAAATATGGACGCAAAAGACGGCCAATCTATTGCTGATAAATTTAATGTTATTAAAGAAAACGAAACCCAAATTTGATTGACAATCAAATAATATTTAACCAAGAAGCTATCCTAAGATTTGAAAATCTAACTGACCACATAAATCAAGAACAGGGAATAATTAACAGTTTTATTAAAAACTACAAAAATAATGTACACAAAACACTAAATGTAGAACACAACGAAACACATATACTTCAGTACATTACTAGAATAAATTTCAATATACATTTCAATGTACAATCATATAAATAATATAGCAGAAAGTATTCTGCTAACTAAACTAAATATGATACCTAAATTTATATTATCTGAAAAATAAATTAGATTTATAAATGAATTCATATCTAACCAAAATGTAATGTTAGAATCCGACGAACACTTATAAAGATCGTTAACCTTAGAAGCCTACATCAACGATTTTAACATAACATTCCATGGAAAAATTCCCATATTCATCACAAAAATGTATAAATTTGCACACATTGTTCCTCTGCCGTTACATCAAACTAAATTCCTAATTGTACCCAACTACATTTTGTACGACCAAAAGGGTTAAATTTTGTACTTTGAGAAGAGATGTCCCAAAATTTACCAGACCTATATGCGAAAACACACTTGCACAAACCAACCTGGTCAACATCGACTGTCTCAAGGGCATACTCTATGACCAAACGGCAACATGCGACATCAAGGATGTCGTCACATCTTCATGCCAGAGACGCTTCACAATCAACGGCTTATCATAAGAAGACACTGTAATGGAATTCGAGCAAAGGACAGAACTGTCCATAGAATCGTTACCGAATCTACCATACAGGGTATATCCGATTCGGTTCCACCCGCCAAGCCGCCGAGAAACAGTCATTGCTCACACAAGACCAACACAGCATTGTGACGCTCTGTTGCAATGCTGATCTAGCGCTTTAGCAGGCTGTTGGTTGATATTTTCTTTTGCGCCTATGATCTGCCCATTCACACACATTTGTGTCTGTGTGTGTGTGTGTGTGTACAGCTCGAAATTCAGAAATCCCAAAATATTGTCAAATTTGCATCGGATAGGCAGGCAGGGACCACAGGCACACAAGCGCATAAATGCTTCTCGTCCATTTAAAAGGGAAGATATTTGAGAAAAATTGAATTTGTGGGCACTTTTGCTTGTGCAGACACATACACACACTAACATTTAAACGGTACCTAGACATAAAGAGAGCATTGAGAGCACTGAGAGTAAGTGCGAGCGAGCTAAAAATAAAGAGCGATACCGTTCTATCGCACAAATCATATGGAAGAGAGTAAGCCAAAGCAGTTTCCTGTAGTGTAAGCTAATAAAAGACATCATATGTATATCCTACATTTTTTTTGGACCAGATGACCTATTTTTTTTGTCCACATTTATAGTACGGCATGTCCCATTTATATGTTATTTGGTTAGTGATATAACTAATTTGTATGGATAGTGTCAAATAACCCCAATGGTTCTTCTAAAAAAATATATATTGAATGCTTATTGATTATATAAAGTTAAATTAAGCAAACATTGCTGATAAATATCCAATACTTGAGATAAATGCTGTATTAGCCCCATTGGGCAACAGCATTTTTTCTCAACGTTTTTTTATAAATTGGTTTCCAACAGATTCTTTTAAGAATCGGATATCGAAAAAACAGTATTCTCTATTGACAAGTATGAGTTTACATGACTCTCATTCGGGTTGAT